>NW_027362764.1:690184724-690214724 GCF_046119375.1 Phyllobates terribilis
GGATCCTGACCAGAGAAACCTCCCACTTGCTCTCAGACATAATATCTCTATTACTGCGGCAACCAGACCCCTGGGGTGTCGCATTCCCCCCTAGTAAATTTTAGTACTCCGGGACTAAACACATTTTTGAAGAAACATAAATACAAGGTATAACAATAACAAGACAACATATTTACAAGAAGCTTTAGTCTGTAGAGGTCACGGCGTTTCCGTGACCGGGTGTCCATATCACCCAAGGTGAAGTTTATGAAACAAAGGGGTGTCCATGTCACCCAACAAAGCGAAGTCTTGGCACAGAATAGGGGACCTGTCCAAAGCAAACCCCTTGCGTTGTCCTTGGGCGTGGCTGCAAGGCTAGAGCTAGCTACTTTGGGCCGCAAGTAGGCCACGCCAGACAGGTTTTCTCTTCTGCGACCGTCTTCGCAAGAGGCACCAAGGTGCAACTATCTACAAAACTGTTCCGGTTATCCAGTGTCCATAACCTGTTAGTCCAAATAAATCTGCAGGGTAACTGAGAAACATAATTAGTAACAGGCAACCAACATGAACCATAAACAGTTAACAGATAAATTCACAGTGCATTAGTTTAGATTCTCCAGCGAGCGGGCATCTGACCTCTAGTGACTCTAGTGGACCTACGGAGCTCACTAACTGGTTCTGCACTACAGGGTGTAGGAGGTGTTATGGGCAAGCTGGGCAGCTTTCTGCACACTCTTTGGCTCACTAGGGGCACAGCAGGCTCACTACTAGCAGAGGGTTGATCCTCCTGTACTGCTGGTGTGGACTCTTCTGTCTCTTGGGCCGGCTGCTCTTCCAGCTCTACCGGTTCCTCTGTAGGCACTTGCGGGGCTGGCTGGAGAAAGGTGAGGACGGGTACCACGACAGCACCGTTTACTTGTGTCCAAGACCGGGGGAAGTCTCCGAGTACGGTACTGATCATTTCTTCCCTTTCCTCTGCGGGTTGAGGGTTTTCTTGATCTTCTTCAAGGCTTTGCAGCTGCTCGGGACACTTCTTCAGGTGGTCTCTGGAGACAATGGCTGTGGTTTCTCCTCCATCCTTACTGATTACGCAGATTTTTGGGTTCTCATGGCTTGATGGCAGTACGGTGTACGGGTCCTTCTCCCACTGGTCGTCCAACTTGTGGAGCCGCCTCTTCCTCTTCAAGACCTGCTCTCCAGGTACCAGGGGAACAGTGGGAGCATACTGGTTATAAGCCTTCTCTTGCCTTTCTCTAGCTTGAGACAGACTTCGCTCGACGCTCTCCTGCACTTTCCGATAATGCTGCTGCCGTTCTGTATCCCAGTCTGCCTCTGGCGAGGTGTCCTCAGGCGACAGGACTCCCATATCCAGGTCAATAGGCAGCTTACCAGGTCTTGCTCTCATTAGGTAAGCCGGGGTACAGTTGGTGGAACCTACAGGGATGTGGTTATACAGATCCACCAGATCGGGCAGTTTCTCAGGCCACAGACTGCGTTCTTCCAGGGGCAATGTTTTTAGCAGATCTATCACCACCTGGTTCATCTTCTCGCAGAGTCCATTGGTTTGAGGGTGATAGGGCGTTGTTCTTATCTTCTTGCAGCCATACAGGTTGCAGGACTCCTAGAAGACCTCCGCTTCGAAGGCTGGTCCTTGGTCTGTCAGCACTTGGTCCGGGTACCCGTGTGGATGGCAGAAGTGCTGCTGGAAGGCTCTAGCCGCTGTCTGAGCCGTTAAGTCCTTGACCGGGACCACCACCAGGAACCGGGAGTAATGATCTACGATTGTGAGGGCGTAGACATACCCAGATCTGCTTGGAGCCAGTTTCACATGGTCCAGGGCTACCAGTTCCAGTGGCTGTCTGGTAATGATGGGCTGCAGGGGAGTCTTCTGGCTGGCTCGGTCTTTTCTTCTCAGGTGGCACGGGCCACAGTCTCTGCACCACCTCTCGATGGCTCCTCTCATGCCTACCCAGTAGAACCGTTCACGCAACAAGAACTCCAGCTTCTTCCATCTGAAGTGTCCTGCTCCGTTGTGGTATGCCTCCAGAACCATAGCCGCGTCTCGTCTTGGGACCACTACCTGCCAGGTCAACTCATGTGTTCGAGAGTTAACCATTCTCCGGCACAGCTTCTCCCTGTAGAGGAACAGCTTACTTTTCTCCTTCCACAGTTGCTTGGTCTCCTCCGGAGCATCTGGGTCAAGACTGGCATCGGCCTGGGTCAGCATTTCCTTCACCAAATGGACTGCGGGATCACTGTCTTGCGTCTCTGCCCAGTTGTAGTGGGGCAAGGGATTGAACGTCAGGAAGCGCCTGTCCTTCACACGGTGGGAATACAGGGTAATCCCATGACGGTGGAACGCAGGGAGCTCAACTTCTTCCAGATCTTCTGGATCTTCCCCTACGTCCGGTAAGTTCGGCATTCTAGACAGGGCATCCGCGTTGGCATTTGAGCGTCCTGCCCGGTATTTGATGGTGAATTCAAAATTGGACAGGCGGGCCATCCATCTCTGTTCCAGGGCACCGAGCCTTGCAGTGACCAGGTGTGTCAACGGGTTGTTATCCGTGTACACGGTGAATTTGGAGGAGGCAAGGTAATGCTTGAAACGTTCGGTCACTGCCCACACTACTGCCAGGAACTCCAGCTTGAATGAGCTATAATTCTCAGGGTTCCTCTCCGTGGGCCGTAGCTTTTGGCTGGCGTAAGCGATTACCCGTTCTTTCCCTTGCTGGATCTGGGACAGTACGGCTCCTAGCCCGATGTTGCTTGCGTCCGTGTGGAGGATAAAGGGCTGGCTGTAGTCTGGATATGCCAGGATTTCATCCCCCGTGAGGGCCATCTTCAGCTGGCAGAAGGACTCCTCTTCCAGCTTTTCCCACCTGAAGGGCGGCTTCTGGTTTTTGGCTTTCCGAGATTGACCTATCAGGAGGTCCTGCATAGGGGCTGCCATTTTGGTGAAACCGGAAATGAATCTTCGGTAGTAGCCTACCAACCCGAGGAACTGCCGCACTTCCTTTATGCTGGAGGGTCTTGGCCAGTCCTTAATCACGGTGATCTTATCAGGGTCAGGAGCCACTCCGTCTGCACTCACCACGTGTCCCAGGTATTGCACCTTTGGTTTCAGGAGGTGACACTTGGAGGGTTTCACCTTTAGGCCGTAGTTTGCCAGAGCTTCGAACACTTCTGCCAGGTGTTTCAGGTGGTCCTCGTAGGTCTTGGAATAGACGATGACATCGTCCAGGTATAACAGGACCGTCTCGAAGTTCCGGTGTCCCAGACAGCATTCCATCAACCGTTGGAAGGTTCCTGGTGCGTTGCAGAGCCCGAACGGCATACAGTTAAATTCACTGAGACCCATCGGGGTAGTGAATGCGGTCTTCTCCCGGTCCGCCTCTGCTACAGGAACCTGCCAGTACCCGCTAGTGAGATCCAAAGTAGAGAAGAAGTTAGCAGATTTTAATGCAGCTAAGGACTCTTCTATCCTTGGTAACGGGTACGCGTCTTTGTGTGTGATACGGTTGACCTTCCTGTAGTCTACACACATTCTCATGGTGTTGTCTTTCTTTTTCACTAAGACTAGTGGAGCAGCCCAGGGGCTACAGCTGTCCCTGATTACCCCAGCCTCCTTCATGTCTCTAAGCATCCCCTTGGCGTGTTGGTAGTGTGCCGGGGGTACGGGTCGGTATCTCTCCTTTATGGGAGGATGGTCTCCCGTGGGGATGTGGTGTTCTACCCCCTTTACTCGCCCGAAGTCTAGCGGGTGTTTACTAAACACTCTCTCGTACTCTCGAACCACCCGATAGACTCCCTGTTTCTGGTGTGAGGGAGTGGAGTCAGTACCCAAATGTAGTTGCTGACACCAGTCCTCCATTGGTTTCTTAGAGCCGTTACCTTCCTCTGGTTGAGATGGAGGCAAGGGTTCCACGGCCTGTACAGAATTCTGGTTTATGGTGAACAATTTGGCTAGTGTGGCATACCGGGGCAGGTGTACTTCTCTCTCCCCGATATTTATGATGCGAACGGGCACCCTCCCATGGCGTACATCGACCACCCCCCGTGCTGTCAAAGTGGTGGGCCTACTGTCTGAGTAGACGGGTTCTACCATTGCTTGGTAGTCTCTACCTCTTAGACCAATAGCTGCCCGGCACCAAATCATCATCTCACTTTTTGGGGGCATGGCAATAGGGAACGGGTCACACATTCTCACGCTACCTATCTCACCACCAGATAGTTCCACCTGTTGCCGCTTCATCAGTGCCCGGATCTCTTTTTGGAGCACACGCTGCTGGCCGGAACTGGCGTTCTTGGCAACCTGCTGTAAAATGAGAATCACCTCTGCAAGACAATTTTCAATCACATTAGTTCCCAAGGTTATTCTAGGGTGACTCTCATGACGGTCTATGTCCACTATAATCAGTCCTTGTGCCGCCAGTTCGACTTTACCGATCTTAATGGTCACCTCTTTGAATCCCACCTGTGGCACGGGCTGACCATTGCTGGCGATGATACTCAGGTCGTCATCTGGGTAGCGGGTTATGTCCGAGTCATTCCAGTACTGTTTAAAGAGCACGTACGGGATGGTGGTCACCTGTGACCCAGTGTCTAGTAGGGCACTCATAGGAATGCCATCCAGTACCACAGGCAAGATTGGACGTCCCCCTACGTATTTATCATGCCAGTTTGATGGGCCTGATGGTCTTATGCCTGGGGGTTGGCCCTCTACCCCAGGTTGTGCCCGTTTAAATGACAGTACCTTGCTACATGTCCGGGTTGATTGCAGCGGCGGCAGATGGGTCGTCCGTCCTCGTTGTATCTGTCGCTGGGTCTTCCTCTGGCCGGTGGGGTCCTCCTCAGTCGGCGCCACGGGACGTCCTCCGGTCCGGATGCCAGCTGGATCTTTCCTGGAGAAGAGACCTGTAAAGACTGCACAGTTCTGGTTAGCGCGGCAACGCTCTTAGTCAGCTCTTGGACCTGATGGTGCAGGTCTGTAGCCGGGTCACTGTTTAAAGCCTGCGCATCAGCTCCCACAGGCCCTGCAGACAAGGGCGCCGTCTCCTGGTGGTAAGTGATAGCAGGGCGCCTGTGGGTCACAGCGCCACCTGGTGCCGGTTCTCGGAGCACCCGGATGGCTCTGTCCTTGAACTGTGCAAAGTCCAGGTCAGGGTCCTGTAAGGCCATTGCCCGCAACTGGGTTCGGTGGGCATTGCACAGTAGACCGTCAATAAATTGTTCAGTCAACAGCTTATCTTCATTTCCCACGCTGTCAGGGTCTGCCTGCTTAATGGCTCTCAGGGCCTCTTGTAGGTTTAGCGCATAGTCTCTTATACTCTCATATGCCCGCTGTTTACACCCGTAAAATCTGAGCTTTATTTCGGCTGAGGTGCGGGTATCAAATGTGTCTTTCAGCCGGGCTAGTATTTCTCTGACAGTCCTCTTCCTCCCAGGTGGCCAGGACTTTACCTCCCTTTGGGCTGCCCCGATTAATTGGGCCACCAGGATGATTACTTTTTGCTCTTCTGTGAGGGGGTACACCTGGAAGAGGCTATCCAGTCTTTCTCTAAAGTCATTTAGGGTATGTGACTCCCCTGAGTACTGGGGTAGCCAGGCTGCCCCCGGGATATAGGGCATGGTGAAGGGCATGACTGCAGCAGCGGTTGCGCTGGCGGTGGCTGTGGCAGTGGAGCTCCCCTCGGTATCCGGCATCCTCCTCCCCCCTAGTGGACCGTGGCCTACCTTGCGATGCTCTTCTTCCGTAGGCCGCGGCGCCGCAGTCGATCGTCGGGGTTGAGGACCTGGCGTCGCGCTCCGATGACGTCAGCGTCGCTCTTCCTCCCTTCCAGGACCTTGCGCAGCGTCAGCGTGGGGCGGAGCTTCGGATCTCGCGCGCTTTCGGCGTCCACGCCCCTCTTCTTCCTGTGCGGCGTCCCGAAGATGGCGTCCGATGACGGGAAGCAGCTGCGGATGGCGGGAAGAAGGCAGAAGACGGCGGGAAACGGTTCAAGATGGCGTCTGATGGCGGGAAGAAGGCAGAAGACGGCGGGAAACGGTCCAAGATGGCTTCTGATTGGCGGGAATCGGCTCCGGACGGCGGGAAACTTCACCACAGGTAAGTTCAAAAAGTCTTTTTCAGGCACGCAGTACCCGGTGGTTGGGGCACGAAATCCTGCCGACTACGCCAAAGTTGACGCGCCCCCTGGGCCTGTGCGCTGCTGCTGTGCAGGGGGAATACCCGGAGCCGGATCGCTGGGGGTTGTAGTTCTCCGTGGCAGTGACCCGGTCCGTGCCCAGGGCGGTCAAACCAGTGGCAGTCTAAATGTTGTAATAAGTGTCCGACTACGCCACCCGTGGATTGCGGTCAGTGGGGACCGCCGCTGCGCTGCCGACCGCTGAGGTTGATGTTGGTTGCGCAGCCGAGTATGGGATAACTCCCCACGGGAGGAGTAATTGCCTCAGGGCAGCTGATGTGAGAGATGATGGGAGTGATGGTGTGAGGGTCCCAGTGCTGATGGTGCTGGTGCGACAAGGAATCACAGAGACGTGTGGTGCAGTTCAGGGTCTTTACTGATGGTACAAGGCAGACCCTCCCGGGAGTACTGGCTAGTATAAGGGGCCTGGTCAGTCTGCGAGCAAGCAGGAGTTCCCCTGGCCAGGTGGAGTTGTAGGCCTCCCCGTTAATCTGCACTCTTCCTGGCTACCTTGCTGTCAGCGGTTACAAGTAGCCCACGTCCCTGAGTATACCGTGTGGTGCTCACCCGTATGGCTGGTGACCTGGGGCCTTCTGTTAGCCTCCGCTCCTGGATGGCGGCGCTGGTCCCTTCTCTGTGACTGAGCCTCCAGGCTTCTATGGCCAGAGGACCTGGAATCCCCTGCGGGCTGGTTTCTGCTGCTGGGTGTAGATCAGTCCCCACAGCCTCGGACTCCTGTGTCCAGTTTTAGTGTCCTTGTCCAGGGCGAGCTCTGCTCAGCTCCAGCCCCTGGACTTCAGCTACTGCTCCTCCAGAGCTCCTAGTTCTTCCTTTCCCTCTCCAGGCTCTGACTGCTCTAATCCCGCCCCAGACCTAGTTTAAAAGGGCAGATTCCTCCCCTCCCAGGTCTGGGCGGACCGTGTTGCATGCTTAGGGATCCTGACCAGAGAAACCTCCCACTTGCTCTCAGACATAATATCTCTATTACTGCGGCAACCAGACCCCTGGGGTGTCGCATTCTGTCTACAACACCTTTTTAAGGAGCCAGCAAAAAAGTGAAGAGAAAGGAAAGCACAAAAGCACCTTGTCTTAGTAAGCACTGGAAAGGGCAGCCGGCAACCGGACGTCAAAGTAGAAAAGCAGCAAGTGAGAGGCCTGTCTCTGCATACGGCCACACCACCCTGAACACGCCTGATCTTGTCTGATCTCAGAAGCTAAGCAGGGTTGGGCCTGGTTAGTACTTGGATGGGAGACTGCCTGGGAATACCAGGTGCTGTAGGCCTTTGCTTTTTCTTACTTCCACCAGCAGGGGTCACTCTCCTCTATGCCTTTTTTCCATTCCTTTTTTCACAAGCGCACACATGCTCCTTTCTTCTTTTCATTTGCTTTCTCTCTTGCGCTATTTAATCCTTGCAAAATACCAGCATCCTTCTCATCACCGTGGGCCTCCAGCATTGTTGCTTATTTACTTTTAATACTAGGCTTCTTTTCACCAGGACCAGCGACTCCCGCATGACTGGAGGCAACCACCGCTGACCTGGAGGCAACCACCGGTAACCTGGAGGCCAGTTTACAGCACAACCCAAGCAAAACACCTTTGCAGGCCACACGACCCCCCCGAAGAGCAGCTCAAATTCACTCGCAACCATCTCACCCTCTTCCTTCATTCACTCCTGGGCGTTTCGCTCCACCCCAAGTTGCAGGTCCAGCTTGCTCTTTCTGTCACATCCCCGCGATGAACGGTTTAGCCTGCAGGAGACCCTGCGCCGAGCCATTTTTAAACACATCTGATACGGCAGGTGTTTCATTGCTCAACAAACAACACCTATAGGGACGGCACAGCCTATGCATCGGTCCTTCGGAGACCGCCCCAGAACGGCCAGAGTTCTCGTCCCCACGCGAGCCTGAGGAAGGCTGGCCGGGCGATGGGCCAAGCAGCGTCTACTGGCCATACCACCTTGGATACGTCCGATCTCGGAAGCAAAGCAGAGATGGGTTCGGAAATACTTGGTTGGGACACCTCCTGAGAACACCAGGTATTGTAGACAATTTTGATGACGTTTTGCCATCTTGCCCAGCTCGGCTAGCATTGAGTGGCGTTTTGCTGGACACCGACCTTACGTAAAGTAGAGGCTGGAAGTCCCAAGCCTCCCAAGCCCCCCAAGACCTCTAAGATAAGGACGCAACCCCGCCGCCTCTACCAGGCCTCACACCGAGCTCCTTGCCACGGCTAGGAGTGCTTATTGACCCCGCAGCCCGCCGTATGCAAATGATGGCGTTAAAAGCATCTCGCACTGTGAAGGGGCCAGGCTTTCAGCAGCTGCCCAGGGGATGGTTTTAGAGGGCGACCGCCTAACGAGGGCCAGCAGAAGTAACGTCTTCTTCTTCAAAGAAGCTTGTGTAACTAACCCAATCAGACAGCTGCCCAGGAGCTAACCTCAGTGCTAGGAAGGAGCGGGAGGGAATTGAGGGGGTGGTTCCTGCTAAGGCACTGAAATAATAATAAGACAGGCAGGAGAGTCTGACGCATGGTGGCGGAAAAGCTGCAGGTGCAAATAGGGAATGTGGTCTCGTGCGAGCAACTTGTGCATGCTCGCTGTGTGTGAGTGTGCGCTTCCTAGGTACGGCGCGCTGCAGACAGTCAAAAGGGTTGCTCCCTTTCATTAAAAGTTAATCCCTGGCTGCAGGCTATTAGAAAGCAACTAACCGCGCTCTACTCACCCTACCCAGGTCTACCGGTGAGTCTCGCCGCTGCTCCCGGCCTGTGGCATTGGCCGCGACGCTGACGTTCCGTCGACAGCGCGGCAGCCGATCAGTGAGCTCAGCGGCTCTGAGCGGGGCGTTCTGTCTACAAGACCTTTTTAAGGAGCCAGCAAAAAAGTGAAGATAAAGGAAAGCACAAAAGCACCTTGTCTTACTAAGCACTGGAAAGGGCAGCCGACAACCGGACGTCAAAGTAGAAAAGCAGCAAGTGAGATGCCAGTCTCTGCCTACGGCCACACCACCCTGAACACGCCTGATCTTGTCTGATCTCGGAAGCTATGCAGGGTCAGGCCTGGTTAGTACTTGGATGGGAGACCACCTAGGAATACCAGGTGCTGTAGGCTTTTGCTTTTTCTTACTTCCACAAGCAGGGGTCACTCTCCTCTATGCCTTTTTTCCATTCCTTTGTTCACAAGCGCACACATGCTCCTTTCTTCTTTTCATTTGCTTTGTCTCTTGCGCTATTTAATCCTTGCAAAATACCAGCATCCTTCTCATCACCGTGGGCCTCCAGCATTGTTGCTTATTTACTTTTAATACTAGGCTTCTTTTCACCAGGACCAGCGACTCCCGCATGACTGGAGGCAACCACCGCTGACCTGGAGGCAACCACCGGTAACCTGGAGGCCAGTTTACAGCACAACCCAAGCAAAACACCTTTGCAGGCCACACGACCCCCCCGAAGAGCAGCTCAAATTCACTCGCAACCATCTCACCCTCTTCCTTCATTCACTCCTGGGCGTTTCGCTCCACCCCAAGTTGCGGGTCCAGCTTGCTCTTTCTGTCACATCCCCGCGATGAACGGTTTAGCCTGCAGGAGACCCTGCGCCGAGCCATTTTTAAACACATCTGATGCGGCAGGTGTTTCATTGCTCAACAAACAACACCTATAGGGACGGCACAGCCTATGCATCGGTCCTTCGGAGACCGCACCAGAACGGCCAGAGTTCTCGTCCCCACGCGAGCCTGAGGAAGGCTGGACGGGCGATGGGCCAAGCAGCGTCTACTGGCCATACCACCTTGGATACGTCCGATCTCGGAAGCAAAGCAGAGATGGGTTCGGAAATACTTGGTTGGGACACCTCCTGAGAACACCAGGTATTGTAGACAATTTTGATGACGTTTTGCCATCTTGCCCAGCTCGGCTAGCATTGAGTGGCGCCTTGCTGGACACCGACCTTACGTAAAGTAGAGGCTGGAAGTCCCAAGCCTCCCAAGCCCCCCAAGACCTCTAAGATAAGGACGCAACCCCGCCGCCTCTACCAGGCCTCACACCGAGCTCCTTGCCACGGCTAGGAGTGCTTATTGACCCCGCAGCCGGCCGTATGCAAATGATGGCGTTAAAAGCATCTCGCGCTGTGAAGGGGCCAGGCTTTCAGCAGCTGCCCAGGGGATGGTTTTAGAGGGCGACCGCCTAACGAGGGCCAGCAGAAGTAACGTCTTCTTCTTCAAAGAAGCTTGTGTAACTAACCCAATCAGACAGCTGCCCAGGAGCTAACCTCAGTGCTAGGAAGGAGCGGGAGGGAATTGAGGGGGTGGTTCCTGCTAAGGCCCTGAAATAATAATAAGACAGGCAGGAGAGTCTGACGCATGGTGGCGGAAAAGCTGCAGGTGCAAATAGGGAATGTGGTCTCGTGCGAGCAACTTGTGCATGCTCGCTGTGTGTGAGTGTGCGCTTCCTAGGTACGGCGCGCTGCAGACAGTCAAAAGGGTTGCTCCCTTTCATTAAAAGTTAATCCCCGGCTGCAGGCTATTAGAAAGCAACTAACCGCGCTCTACTCACCCTACCCAGGTCTACCGGTGAGTCTCGCCGCTGCTCCCGGCCTGTGGCATTGGCCGCGACGCTGACGTTCCGTCGACAGCGCGGCAGCCGAACAGTGAGCTCAGCGGCTCTGAGCGGGGCGTTCTGTCTACAAGACCTTTTTAAAGAGCCAGCAAAAAAGTGAAGAGAAAGGAAAGCACAAAAGCACCTTGTCTTACTAAGCACTGGAAAGGGCAGCCGGCAACCGGACGTCAAAGTGGAAAAGCAGCAAGTGAGAGGCCTGTCTCCGCCTACCGCCACACCACCCTGAACACACCCGATCTCGTCTGATCTTGGAAGCTAAGCAGGGTTGGGCCTGGTTAGTACTTGGATGGGAGACCGCCTGGGAATACCAGGTGCTGTAGGCTTTTGCTTTTTCTTACTTCCACCAGCAGGGGTCACTCTCCTCTATGCCTTTTTTCCATTCCTTTTTTCACAAGCGCACACATGCTCCTTTCTTCTTTTCATTTGCTTTCTCTCTTGCGCTATTTAATCCTTGCAAAATACCAGCATCCTTCTCATCACCGTGGGCCTCCAGCATTGTTGCTTATTTACTTTTAATACTAGGCTTCTTTTCACCAGGACCAGCGACTCCCGCATGACTGGAGGCAACCACCGCTGACCTGGAGGCAACCACCGGTAACCTGGAGGCCAGTTTACAGCACAACCCAAGCAAAACACCTTTGCAGGCCACACGACCCCCCCGAAGAGCAGCTCAAATTCACTCGCAACCATCTCACCCTCTTCCTTCATTCACTCCTGGGCGTTTCGCTCCACCCCAAGTTGCGGGTCCAGCTTGCTCTTTCTGTCACATCCCCGCGATGAACGGTTTAGCCTGCAGGAGACCCTGCGCCGAGCCATTTTTAAACACATCTGATGCGGCAGGTGTTTCATTGCTCAACAAACAACACCTATAGGGACGGCACAGCCTATGTATCGGTCCTTCGGAGACCGCCCCAGAACGGCCAGAGTTCTCGTCCCCACGCGAGCCTGAGGAAGGCTGGCCGGGCGATGGGCCAAGCAGCGTCTACTGGCCATACCACCTTGGATACGTCCGATCTCGGAAGCAAAGCAGAGATGGGTTCGGAAATACTTGGTTGGGACACCTCCTGAGAACACCAGGTATTGTAGACAATTTTGATGACGTTTTGCCATCTTGCCCAGCTCGGCTAGCATGGAGTGGCGCCTTGCTGGACACCGACCTTACGTAAAGTAGAGGCTGGAAGTCCCAAGCCTCCCAAGCCCCCCAAGACCTCTAAGATAAGGACGCAACCCCGCCGCCTCTACCAGGCCTCACACCGAGCTCCTTGCCACGGCTAGGAGTGCTTATTGACCCCGCAGCCGGCCGTATGCAAATGATGGCGTTAAAAGCATCTCGCGCTGTGAAGGGGCCAGGCTTTCAGCAGCTGCCCAGGGGATGGTTTTAGAGGGCGACCGCCTAACGAGGGCCAGCAGAAGTAACGTCTTCTTCTTCAAAGAAGCTTGTGTAACTAACCCAATCAGACAGCTGCCCAGGAGCTAACCTCAGTGCTAGGAAGGAGCGGGAGGGAATTGAGGGGGTGGTTCCTGCTAAGGCCCTGAAATAATAATAAGACAGGCAGGAGAGTTTGACGCATGGTGGCGGAAAAGCTGCAGGTGCAAATAGGGAATGTGGTCTCGTGCGAGCAACTTGTGCATGCTCGCTGTGTGTGAGTGTGCGCTTCCTAGGTACGGCACGCTGCAGACAGTCAAAAGGGTTGCTCCCTTTCATTAAAGGTTAATCCCCGGCTGCAGGCTATTAGAAAGCAACTAACCGCGCTCTACTCACCCTACCCAGGTCTACCGGTGAGTCTCGCCGCTGCTCCCGGCCTGTGGCATTGGCCGCGACGTTGACGTTCCGTCGACAGCGCGGCAGCCGATCAGTGAGCTCAGCGGCTCTGAGCGGGGCGTTCTGTCTACAAGACCTTTTTAAGGAGCCAGCAAAAAAGTGAAGAGAAAGGAAAGCACAAAAGCACCTTGTCTTACTAAGCACTGGAAAGGGCAGCCGGCAACCGGACGTCAAAGTGGAAAAGCAGCAAGTGAGAGGCCTGTCTCTGCCTATGGCCACACCACCCTGAACACACCTGATCTCGTCTGATCTCGGATTATAAGCAGGGTTGGGCCTGGTTAGTACTTGGATGGGAGACCGCCTGGGAATACCAGGTGCTGTAGGCTTTTGCTTTTTCTTACTTCCACAAGCAGGGGTCACTCTCCTCTATGCCTTTTTTCCATTCCTTTTTTCACAAGCGCACACATGCTCCTTTCTTCTTTTCATTTGCTTTCTCTCTTGCGCTATTTAATCCTTGCAAAATACCAGCATCCTTCTCATCACCGTGGGCCTCCAGCATTGTTGCTTATTTACTTTTAATACTAGGCTTCTTTTCACCAGGACCAGCGACTCCCGCATGACTGGAGGCAAACACCGCTGACCTGGAGGCAACCACTGGTTACCTGGAGGCCAGTTTACAGCACAACCCAAGCAAAACACCTTTGCAGGCCACACGACCCCCCCGAAGAGCAGCTCAAATTCACTCGCAACCATCTCACCCTCTTCCTTCATTCACTCCTGGGCGTTTCGCTCCACCCCAAGTTGCGGGTCCAGCTTGCTCTTTCTGTCACATCCCCGCGATGAACGGTTTAGCCTGCAGGAGACCCTGCGCCGAGCCATTTTTAAACACATCTGATGCGGCAGGTGTTTCATTGCTCAACAAACAACACCTATAGGGACGGCACAGCCTATGCATCGGTCCTTCGGAGACCGCCCCAGAACGGCCAGAGTTCTCGTCCCCACGCGAGCCTGAGGAAGGCTGGCCGGGCGATGGGTGTAGTGCCGGCGTCCCTGCCCTCTGCTAGGCAGGGACGCTGTTCCCCTCACCGCTCTGCTCCGTGCCCGGCGTCCCTCTCCCGCTCTGCTGGCAGCGCGCACTCCTTCCCGGCCAATGTGCTTAGGGCGCGCGCGCGCGCTCTCCCTCCCTCTTAAAGGGGCCGCGCGCGCCGTCCCAAGGAGTCCCCGGCCAATGGCCGGAGGACTTTACCATATATAAGGCACCTCCTCCAAAATGTAGGTGCCCGAGCAATGTTGTTGCACTGTTCACTACTCTGCTTCAGCCCTCAGGTCCCGTTGCCAGTTACCTGCCAGATTCCTGCCTGATTATCTGCTACCTGCCTGCTAGTCTGAGGTCCGACGGTCTGCCTTCCAACTCCTGTCAGTCTGTCTATGGACCAGCCTGCCCGCTCACCTGGGAGCGCACATCAGCCACCTGCCTGCTTGCCTGAGGTCCGACGGTCTGCCTTCCAACTCCTGTCAGTCTGTCTATGGACCAGCTTGCCCGCTCACCTGGGAGCACACACCTGCTACCTGCCTGCTAGTCTACCTGGAGGCTCCGCCGTCACGTGCTGTGACCACCTGCCTGTCCAGAGACTTCTGCCCGCTCACCTGGGAGCACTCATCTGCCGCCTGTCTGTTGGTCTTCCTGGAGGCTCCGCCGTCACATGCTGTGACCACCCGTTCATCCAGAGACTCTCGCCTGCTCACCTGGGAGCTCACGTCTATCATCAGCCGCCACAGGTCGTACCTACCCTTTACCTAGAGACTGCCCCGGTCACTTGCCGTGACCTCCTGCCCGTTCACCCAGAGACTGTCCCGGTCACCTGCTGTGACTGCCTGCCTGGTCGCCACCCACTCCCTTACAAGGACCGCCCCCTTGTATAGTAGCTCAGAGGTTCCGCCTCCCAGACCCGTTACAGTTTGCTCGGGCCATGGAACCCGGTGGCACCCAAGCTCCCTCGCTCTCGGACCTGTGTCATGAACTGTCCCGTCAAAGGTCCCAACAGGAGTCCATCCTGGGTCACCTGCGGAATGTCAATACTCGCCTGGACACTCTGACTGCTCCACCAACAACCTCCGCCAGTGCCATGTCTCGCAATCCGGCAGCTCCGCTGTCCACTAACACCATGATATCCTACCCCGGACCTCGGCTTTCTGCACCTCCTCGCTTCGGAGGCGACTCAGCCCAGGCTCGGGGCTTCATAAATCAGTGCACCCTGCACTTTGAACTATTGTCCCACCAGTTTAACTCCGACCGAGCCAAAATTGCATTCATCATGTCCCATCTCACCGGGGAGGCCCTGGCCTGGCTAAATCCTCTATGGGAGAGAGGAGACCCCCTGGTGTCCAACTTGCCTGCTTTTCTCTCGGCTTTCCGGAAAGTCTTCGACGAACCCGGACGGAAGACCTCATCCGCATCATCGTTGCTACGCCTCCGTCAGGAAAGTCTCACCGTGGGCCAATATGCCATACGGTTCCGTACCCTTGCCTCGGAGCTGGCCTGGGATAACGACGCTCTGGTTTCCGTCTTCTGGGAGGGTCTGTCCGGCCGTATTAAAGATGAACTTGCCGGTCGGGACATTCCTACCACTCTCGATGACTTAATAACTCTTGCCACCCGGATTGACCTACGGTTCCAGGAGCGTGCCAGAGAGGTCACCCGTGAGAGGAGGTTACCACGTCTAGCTCCTACTTTTCAGAAACCCATCACTCCTTCTGTCTCTAACCAGGTACACCCTCCTGAGCCTATGCAGGTCGACCAGACCAAGATGGTCAAGACCCGTCAGGACTTACGCCGTGCCGAGGGGACCTGCTTCTACTGTGGCAGTAAGGAGCACCGGATCCGTGCCTGCCCGGAGAGGTCGGGAAACGCCTGTGTCTAGGTTCGCTCAGAGAGGTCCACCTAGACAAGAATAAATCCTCTCCATCCCTGCTGTTGTCAGTTTCAATCGTCTACGGGGAGAACCGTTATTTCGAACTAGCCCAAGTGGACTCTGGAGCAGCCGGGAATCTTATTTCACAGTCCCTGGTAGAGAAATACCGCATCCCCACCAAACCTCTGGCTGTACCCTTGTCTGTTGCTGCCGTGGATGGGGGGCTCTTACCACGCCCCATCCAACTCATCACCGAATCCATTACTCTGCAGGTGGGAATGCTGCATTCTGAAAGTATCTCCTTCCATGTTCTGCCTGGACTCTCTCACGCCATCTTGCTAGGCCTACCTTGGCTCCAGAAACATGCACCCGTTCTTGACTGGCAGACCGGAGAAGTCCTTCGCTGGGGACAGGGCTGCCATAAGACCTGTCTGGTTCCCGTTCATCCCGTCCGTCCTTCTCCTACCCCAGCTAATCTACCTGGACTTCCGATTCCTTATTGGTCTTATGCTGATGTCTTTAATAAAAAGGAGGCAGAGACACTACCCCCTCATAGACCATACGACTGCCCTATCGACCTGTTACCTGGTACTTCTCCTCCCCGTGGGTGTATTTATCCATTATCCGCTGCTGAGACCCGGTCGATGTCCGAATATATTGAGGAGAATCTGGCCAGGGGATTCATCCGGAAATCTACCTCCCCGGCGGGAGCAGGCTTCTTTTTCGTCAAAAAGAAGGACGGCTCTCTCCGTCCCTATATAGACTATAGAGGCCTTAACCAGATCACGGTGAAGAATAAGTACCCCCTTCCGCTCATTCCGGAGTTATTTGATCGTCTGAGGGGGGCTAGAATCTTCACCAAACTGGACCTCCGTGGGGCGTACAACCTGGTTCGTATCCGTCAGGGGGATGAATGGAAGACGGCATTCAACACCCGGGACGGCCACTATGAATATCTGGTAATGCCCTTTGGCCTCTGTAACGCTCCTGCCGTCTTTCAAGAGTTGGTCAATGACATCTTCCGGGACCTTCTCTACTCCTGCGTAGTGGTGTACCTGGACGACATCTTGGTCTTCTCTCCGGATCTCCAGACTCACCGGAGGGATGTTCGTCAGGTCCTGCTCAGGCTCAGGCAGAACCATCTCTACGCTAAATATGAGAAGTGCCTCTTTGAGCAGACCTCGCTTCCGTTTCTGGGCTACATTATCTCTCAGACCGGCCTACAAATGGATCCTGAGAAACTGTCTGCCATCGAGAAATGGCCCCGACCAGAGGGGTTGAAGGCTATTCAACGGTTCGCCAACTATTACCGCCTCTTCATCCCGCACTTCTCTTCCCGGACTGCCCCAATTTCCGCGCTCACCCGTAAGGGTACTAATCCCAAAGAGTGGCCGCCCGAAGCAGAGGAGGCCTTTCTTTCCCTAAAACAGGCCTTCTCTTCCGCCCCGGTGCTGCATCGCCCGGACGGCAACAAGCAGTTCTTCCTGGAAGTTGACGCCTCCTCCTCTGGAGCCGGAGCGGTACTTACTCAAAAATCATCTTCCGGGAGAATGGTAACTTGTGGCTTCTTCTCCAAACTCTTCTCCTCTTCTGAGCGCAACTATTCCATAGGAGACCGAGAGTTATTGGCCATCAAGCTGGCGTTGGAGGAGTGGCGTTACCTACTCGAGGGGGCTCTTCATCCGGTAATAATTTACACTGACCACAAGAACTTGGCTTACCTCCAGCATGCCCAGAGACTTAACCCGCGCCAAGCCCGGTGGTCCTTGTTTTTTGCTCGTTTTGATTTTGTTCTTCATTTTCGCCCGGCTGACAAAAACGTCAAAGCAGACGCCTTGTCCCGATCCTTTCTGGTGTCCGATCTCGAGGAAGAACCTAAACATATCATCGATCCCGCCAGAGTAATGCAGGTGGCTCCCGTGAGTCTAAATCGTCTCCCTCCCGGTAAGACGTTTGTTTCAGTACCGGATCGGGAGAAGATCCTACACTGGGGCCATTCGTCTAAACTAGCTGGCCACGCCGGTCAGAAAAAGACCCTCCAGCTTATTGCCCGGCACTATTGGTGGCCTACCCTGCACAAGGACATAATAGACTTTGTTTCTGCCTGTGTGTCCTGCGCCCGCAACAAAGTCCCGAGACATCTGCCAGCCGGACGCCTCCTCCCGCTTCCTGTACCTGCTGCCCCCTGGCAGCATATAGCAATGGACTTTATAACTGATCTCCCCGTCTCTGCCGGTTGTACGGTCATTTGGGTGGTCGCTGACCGCTTTTCCAAGATGGCTCACTTTATTCCCCTGCCAGGCCTTCCGTCTGCACCCGAGCTGGCTAAAGACTTTATCCGCCACATCTTCCGTCTTCATGGCCTGCCCCTCCACATCGTGTCGGATCGTGGGGTACAGTTCACCTCACGTTTCTGGAGAGCCACTTGTAAACTACTAGACGTCACCCTGGACTTCTCTTCCGCTTACCACCCACAGTCCAATGGTCAAGTGGAGCGGATCAATCAGAACCTGACCAGTTACCTCCGGCACTTCGTTAATGCCCACCATTCTGACTGGGTGGATCTCCTACCATGGGCCGAGTTCTCTTATAATAATCACGAGAGCGAATCCTCCTCCAAATCCCCGTTTTTTGTAGTCTTTGGTCAGCATCCTCGGATTCCTTTTCCTGTCTCCACCTCTGTGGACAACCCGGCTGCGGAATCTCTCGTTAGCAAATTTTCCTCCATATGGGAGAGTACCCGGTCCGCACTCCTTCTGTCATCCGAGCGTATTAAAAGACACGCTGACAAAAAACGCCTGGATCCTCCACAATTTCGTCCAGGAGATAAGGTCTGGCTCTCATCTAAATATGTTCGACTCAAGATACCTTCTTACAAGTTAGGGCCTCGGTTCATCGGTCCTCTGGAGGTCATCAGTCAGATCAACCCGGTGGCCTATAAATTGAAACCCCCGGCCAACTTACGGATCCCTAACTTCTTCTATGTATCTCTCCTCAAACCCGTGGTGCTTAACTCTTTTTCCAAGTCTACAGGTACGCCTCCTGCTCCGGTTTCTGCTGAGGACGAGTTTGAGGTAGAGAACATTCTTGCCACCAAAAGGGTAAGAGGAAAGACCTTTTTTCTGGTAGATTGGAAGGGGTTTGGTCCTGAGGAGAGAACGTGGGAGCCCCGGGAGAACATCCATGCCCCTCTCATTATAGCTAAATTTCTATCTGGCCTAAAAAAGGGGGGGCCTAAAGGGGGGGTACTGTAGTGCCGGCGTCCCTGCCCTCTGCTAGGCAGGGACGCTGTTCCCCTCACCGCTCTGCTCCGTGCCCGGCGTCCCTCTCCCGCTCTGCTGGCAGCGCGCGCTCCTTCCCGGCCACTGAGCTTAGGGCGCGCGCGCTCTCCCTCCCTCTTAAAGGGGCCGCGCGCGCCGTCCTAAGGAGTCCCCGGCCAATGGCCGCAGGACTTTACCATATATAAGGCACCTCCTCCAAAATGGAGGTGCCCGAGCAATGTTGTTGCACTGTTCACTACTCTGCTTCAGCCCTCAGGTCCCGTTGCCAGTTACCTGCCAGATTCCTGCCTGATTATCTGCTACCTGCCTGCTAGTCTGAGGTCCGACGGTCTGCCTTACTACTCCTGTCAGTCTGTCTAAGGACCAGCCTGCCCGCTCACCTGGGAGCGCACATCAGCCACCTGCCTGCTTGCCTGAGGTCCGACGGTCTGCCTTCCAACTCCTGTCAGTCTGTCTATGGACCAGCTTGCCCGCTCACCTGGGAGCACACACCTGCTACCTGCCTGCTAGTCTACCTGGAGGCTCCGCCGTCACGTGCTGTGACCACCTGCCTGTCCAGTGACTCCTGCTCGCTCACCTGGGAGCGCTCATCTGCTGCCTGTCTGCTAGCCTACCTGGAGGCTCTGCCGTCACGTGCTGTGACCACCCGCCTGTCCAGAGACTTCTGCCCGCTCACCTGGGAGCACTCATCTGCCGCCTGTCTGTTGGTCTTCCTGGAGGCTCCGCCGTCACATGCTGTGACCACCCGTTCATCCAGAGACTCTCGCCTGCTCACCTGGGAGCTCACGTCTATCATCAGCCGCCACAGGTCGTACCTACCCTTTACCTAGAGACTGCCCCGGTCACTTGCCGTGACCTCCTGCCCGTTCACCCAGAGACTGCCCCGGTCACTTGCCGTGACCTCCAGCCCGTTCATCCAGAGACTGTCCCGGTCACTTGCCGTGACCTCCTGCCCGTACACCCAGAGACTGTCCCGGTCACCTGCTGTGACTGCCTGCCTGGTCGCCACCCGCTCCCTTACAAGGACCGCCCCCTTGTATAGTAGCTCAGAGGTTCCGCCTCCCAGACCCGTTACAATGGGCCAAGCAGCGTCTACTGGCCATACCACTTTGGATGGGTTCGGAAATACTTGGTTGGGACACCTCCTGAGAACACCAGGTATTGTAGACAATTTTGATGACGTTTTGCCATCTTGCCCAGCTCGGCTAGCATTGAGTGGCGCCTTGCTGGACACCGACCTTACGTAAAGTAGAGGCTGGAAGTCCCAAGCCTCCCAAGCCCCCCAAGACCTCTAAGATAAGGACGCAACCCCGCCGCCTCTACCAGGCCTCAGACCGAGCTCCTTGCCACGGCTAGGAGTGCTTATTGACCCCGCAGCCGGCCGTATGCAAATGATGGCGTTAAAAGCATCTCGCGCTGTGAAGGGGCCAGGCTTTCAGCAGCTGCCCAGGGGATGGTTTTAGAGGGCGACCGCCTAACGAGGGCCAGCAGAAGTAACGTCTTCTTCTTCAAAGAAGCTTGTGTAACTAACCCAATCAGACAGCTGCCCAGGAGCTAACCTCAGTGCTAGGAAGGAGCGGGAGGGAATTGAGGGGGTGGTTCCTGCTAAGGCCCTGAAATAATAATAAGAGAGGCAGGAGAGTCTGACGCATGGTGGCGGAAAAGCTGCAGGTGCAAATAGGGAATGTGGTCTCGTGCGAGCAACTTGTGCATGCTCGCTGTGTGTGAGTGTGCGCTTCCTAGGTACGGCGCGCTGCAGACAGTCAAAAGGGTTGCTCCCTTTCATTAAAAGTTAATCCCCGGCTGCAGGCTATTAGAAAGCAACTAACCGCGCTCTACTCACCCTACCCAGGTCTACCGGTGAGTCTCGCCGCTGCTCCCGGCCTGTGGCATTGGCCGCGACGCTGACGTTCCGTCGACAGCGCGGCAGCCGATCAGTGAGCTCAGCGGCTCTGAGCGGGGCGTTCTGTCTACAAGACCTTTTTAAGGAGCCAGCAAAAAAGTGAAGAGAAAGGAAAGCACAAAAGCACCTTGTCTTACAAAGCATTGGAAAGGGCAGCCGGCAACCGGACGTCAAAGTAGAAAAGCAGCAGGTGAGAGGCCTGTCTCCGCCTGTGGCCACACCACCCTGAACATGCCTGATCTTGTCTGATCTCAGAAGATAAGCAGGGTTGGGCCTGCTTAGTACTTAGATGGGAGACCGCTTGGGAATACCAGGTGCTGTAGGCTTTTGCTTTTTCTTACTTCCACCAGCAGGGGTCACTCTCCTCTATGCCTTTTTTCCATTCCTTTTTTCACAAGCGCACACATGCTCCTTTCTTCTTTTCATTTGCTTTCTCTCTTGCGCTATTTAATCCTTGCAAAATACCAGCATCCTTCTCATCACCGTGGGCCTCCAGCATTGTTGCTTATTTACTTTTAATACTAGGCTTCTTTTCACCAGGACCAGCGACTCCCGCATGACTGGAGGCAACCACCGCTGACCTGGAGGCCAGTTTACAGCACAACCCAAGCAAAACACCTTTGCAGGCCACACGACCCCCCCGAAGAGCAGCTCAAATTCACTCGCAACCATCTCACCCTCTTCCTTCATTCACTCCTGGGCGTTTCGCTCCACCCCAAGTTGCGGGTCCAGCTTGCTTTTTCTGTCACATCCCCGCGATGAACGGTTTAGCCTGCAGGAGACCCTGCGCCGAGCCATTTTTAAACACATCTGATGCGGCAGGTGTTTCATTGCTCAACAAACAACACCTATAGGGACGGCACAGCCTATGCATCGGTCCTTCGGAGACCGCCCCAGAACGGCCAGAGTTCTCGTCCCCACGCGAGCCTGAGGAAGGCTGGCCGGGCGATGGGTCAAGCAGCGTCTACTGGCCATACCACCTTGGATACGTCCGATCTCGGAAGCAAAGCAGAGATGGGTTCGGAAATACTTGGTTGGGACACCTCCTGAGAACACCAGGTATTGTAGACAATTTTGATGACGTTTTGCCATCTTGCCCAGCTCGGCTAGCATGGAGTAGCGCCTTGCTGGACACCGACCTTACGTAAAGTAGAGGCTGGAAGTCCCAAGCCTCCCAAGCCCCCCAAGACCTCTAATATAAGGACGCAACCCCGCCGCCTCTACCAGGCTTCACACCGAGCTCCTTGCCACGGCCAGGAGTGCTTATTGACCCCGCAGCCGGCCGTATGCAAATGATGGCGTTAAAAGCATCTCGCGCTGTGAAGGGGCCAGGCTTTCAGCAGCTGCCCAGGGCATGGTTTTAGAGGGCGACCGCCTAACGAGGGCCAGCAGACGTAACGTCTTCTTCTTCTTCAAAGAAGCTTGTGTAACTAACCCAATCAGACAGCTGCCCAGGAGCTAACCTCAGTGCTAGGAAGGAGCGGGAGGGAATTGAGGGGGTGGTTCCTGCTAAGGCCCTGAAATAATAATAAGACAGGCAGGAGAGTCTGACGCATGGTGGCGGAAAAGCTGCAGGTGCAAATAGGGAATGTGGTCTCGTGCGAGCAACTTGTGCATGCTCGCTGTGTGTGAGTGTGCGCTTCCTAGGTACGGCGCGCTGCAGACAGTCAAAAGGGTTGCTCCCTTTCATTAAAAGTTAATCCCCGGCTGCAGGCTATTAGAAAGCAACTAACCGCGCTCTACTCACCCTACCGAGGTCTACCGGTGAGTCTCGCCGCTGCTCCCGGCCTGTGGCATTGGCCGCGACGCTGACGTTCCGTCGACAGCGCGGCAGCCGATCAGTGAGCTCAGCGGCTCTGAGCGGGGCGTTCTGTCTACAAGACCTTTTTAAGGAGCCAGCAAAAAAGTGAAGATAAAGGAAAGCACAAAAGCACCTTGTCTTACTAAGCACTGGAAAGGGCAGCCGGCAACCGGACGTCAAAGTAGAAAAGCAGCAAGTGAGAGGCCTGTCTCTGCCTACGGCCACACCACCCTGAACACACCCGATCTTGTCTGATCTCAGAAGCTAAGCAGGGTTGGGCCTGTTTAGTACTTGGATGGGAGACCGCCTGGGGATACCAGGTGCTGTAGGCTTTTGCTTTTTCTTACTTCCACCAGCAGGGGACACTCTCCTCTATGCCTTTTTTCCATTCCTTTTTTCACAAGCGCACACATGCTCCTTTCTTCTTTTTATTTGCTTTCTCTCTTGCGCTATTTAATCCTTGCAAAATACCAGCATCCTTCTCATCACCGTGGGCCTCCAGCATTGTTGCTTATTTACTTTTAATACTAGGATTCTTTTCACCAGGACCAGCGACTCCCGCATGACTGGAGGCAACCACCACTGACCTGGAACGGCCACACCACCCTGAACACGCCCGATCTCGTCTGATCTCAGAAGCTAAGCAGGGTCAGGCCTGGTTAGTACTTGGATGGGAGACCGCCTGGGAATACCAGGTGCTGTAGGCTTTTGCTTTTTCTTACTTCCACCAGCAGGGGTCACTCTCCTCTATGCCTTTTTTCCATTCCTTTTTTCACAAGCGCACACATGCTCCTTTCTTCTTTTCATTTGCTTTCTCTCTTGAGCTATTTAATCCTTGCAAAATACCAGCATCCTTCTCATCACCGTGGGCCTCCAGCATTGTTGCTTATTTACTTTTAATACTAGGCTTCTTTTCACCAGGACCAGCGACTCCCGCATGACTGGAGGCAACCACCGCTGACCTGGAGGCAACCACCGGTAACCTGGAGGCCAGTTTACAGCACAACCCAAGCAAAACACCTTTGCAGGCCACACGACCCCCCCGAAGAGCAGCTCAAATTCACTCGCAACCATCTCACCCTCTTCCTTCATTCACTCCTGGGCGTTTCGCTCCACCCCAAGTTGCGGGTCCAGCTTGCTCTTTCTGTCACATCCCCGCGATGAACGGTTTAGCCTGCAGGAGACCCTGCGCCGAGCCATTTTTAAACACATCTGATGCGGCAGGTGTTTCATTGCTCAACAAACAACACCTATAGGGACGGCACAGCCTATGCATCGGTCCTTCGGAGACCGCCCCAGAACGGCCAGAGTTCTCGTCCCCACGCGATCCTGAGGAAGGCTGGCTGGGCGATGGGCCAAGCAGCGTCTACTGGCCATACCACCTTGGATACGTCCGATCTCGGAAGCAAAGCAGAGATGGGTTTGGAAATACTTGGTTGGGACACCTCCTGAGAACACCAGGTATTGTAGACAATTTTGATGACGTTTTGCCATCTTGCCCAGCTCGGCTAGCATTGAGTGGCGCCTTGCTGGACACCGACCTTACGTAAAGTAGAGGCTGGAAGTCCCAAGCCTCCCAAGCCCCCCAAGACCTCTAAGATAAGGACGCAACCCCGCTGCCTCTACCAGGCCTCACACCGAGCTCCTTGCCACGGCTAGGAGTGCTTATTGACCCCGCAGCCGGCCGTATGCAAATGATGGCGTTAAAAGCATCTCGCGCTGTGAAGGGGCCAGGCTTTCAGCAGCTGCCCAGGGGATGGTTTTAGAGGGCGACCGCCTAACGAGGGCCAGCAGAAGTAACGTCTTCTTCTTCAAAGAAGCTTGTGTAACTAACCCAATCAGACAGCTGCCCAGGAGCTAACCTCAGTGCTAGGAAGGAGCGGGAGGGAATTGAGGGGGTGGTTCCTGCTAAGGCCCTGAAATAATAATAAGACAGGCAGGAGAGTCTGACGCATGGTGGCGGAAAAGCTGCAGGTGCAAATAGGGAATGTGGTCTCGTGCGAGCAACTTGTGCATGCTCGCTGTGTGTGAGTGTGCGCTTCCTAGGTACGGCGCGCTGCAGACAGTCAAAAGGGTTGCTCCCTTTCATTAAAAGTTAATCCCCGGCTGCAGGCTATTAGAAAGCAACTATCCGCGCTCTACTCACCCTACCCAGGTCTACCGGTGAGTCTCGCCGCTGCTCCCGGCCTGTGGCATTGGCCGCGACGCTGACGTTCCGTCGACAGCGCGGCAGCCGATCAGTGAGCTCAGCGGCTGTGAGCGGGGCGTTCTGTCTACAAGACCTTTTTAAGGAGCCAGCAAAAAAGTGAAGAGAAAGGAAAGCACAAAAGCACCTTGTCTTACTAAGCACTGGAAAGGGCAACCGGCAACCGGACGTCAAAGTAGAAAAGCAGCAAGTGAGAGGCTTGTCTCTGTCTACGGCCACACCACCCTGAACACACCTGATCTCGTCTGATCTCGGAATCTCAGCAGGGTTGGGCCTGGTTAGTACTTGGATGGGAGACCGCCTGGGAATACCAGGTGCTGTAGGCTTTTGCTTTTTCTTACTTCCACAAGCAGGGGTCACTCTCCTCTATGCCTTTTTTCCATTCCTTTTTTCACAAGCGCACACATGCTCCTTTCTTCTTTTCATTTGCTTTCTCTCTTGCGCTATTTAATCCTTGCAAAATACCAGCATCCTTCTCATCACCGTGGGCCTCCAGCATTGTTGCTTATTTACTTTTGTAATACTAGGATTCTTTTCACCAGGACCAGCGACTCCCGCATGACTGGAGGCAACCACCGCTGACCTGGAGGCAACCACCGGTAACCTGGAGGCCAGTTTACAGCACAACCCAAGCAAAACACCTTTGCAGGCCACACGACCCCCCCGAAGAGCAGCTCAAATTCACTCGCAACCATCTCACCCTCTTCCTTCATTCACTCCTGGGCGTTTCGCTCCACCCCAAGTTGTGGGTCCAGCTTGCTCTTTCTGTCACATCCCCGCGATGAACGGTTTAGCCTGCAGGAGACCCTGCGCCGAGCCATTTTTAAACACATCTGATGCGGCAGGTGTTTCATTGCTCAACAAACAACACCTATAGGGACGGCACAGCCTATGCATCGGTCCTTCGGAGACCGCCCCAGAACGGCCAGAGTTCTCGTCCCCACGCGAGCCTGAGGAAGGCTGGCCGGTCGATGGGCCAAGCAGCGTCTACTGGCCATACCACCTTGGATACGTCCGATCTCGGAAGCAAAGCAGAGATGGGTTCGGAAATACTTGGTTGGGACACCTCCTGAGAACACCAGGTATTGTAGACAATTTTGATGACATTTTGCCATCTTGCGCAGCTCGGCTAGCATGGAGTGGCGCCTTGCTGGACACCGACCTTACGTAAAGTAGAGGATGGAAGTCCCAAGCCTCCCAAGCCCTCTAAGATAAGGACGCAACCCCACCGCCTCTACCAGGCCTCACACCGAGCTCCTTGCCACGGCCAGGAGTGCTTATTGACCCCGCAGCCGGCCGTATGCAAATGATGGCGTTAAAAGCATCTCGCGCTGTGAAGGGGCCAGGCTTTCAGCAGCTGCCCAGGGCATGGTTTTAGAGGGCGACCGCCTAACGAGGGCCAGCAGAAGTAACGTCTTCTTCTTCAAAGAAGCTTGTGTAACTAACCCAATCAGACAGCTGCCCAGGAGCTAACCTCAGTGCTAGGAAGGAGCGGGAGGGAATTGAGGGGGTGGTTCCTGCTAAGGCCCTGAAATAATAATAAGACAGGCAGGAGAGTCTGACGCATGGTGGCGGAAAAGCTGCAGGTGCAAATAGGGAATGTGGTCTCGTGCGAGCAACTTGTGCATGCTCGCTGTGTGTGAGTGTGCGCTTCCTAGGTACGGCGCGCTGCAGACAGTCAAAAGGGTTGCTCCCTTTCATTAAAAGTTAATCCCCGGCTGCAGGCTATTAGAAAGCAACTAACCGCGCTCTACTCACCCTACCGAGGTCTACCGGTGAGTCTCGCCGCTGCTCCCGGCCTGTGGCATTGGCCGCGACGCTGACGTTCCGTCGACAGCGCGGCAGCCGATCAGTGAGCTCAGCGGCTCTGAGCGGGGCGTTCTGTCTACAAGACCTTTTTAAGGAGCCAGCAAAAAAGTGAAGAGAAATGAAAGCACAAAAGCACCTTGTCTTACTAAGCACTGGAAAGGGCAGCCGGCAACCGGACGTCAAAGTAGAAAAGCAGCAAGTGAGAGGCCTGTCTCTGCCTACGGCCACACCACCCTGAACACACCCGATCTCGTCTGATCTCAGAAGCTAAGCAGGGTTGGGCCTGATTAGTACTTGGATGGGAGACCGCCTGAGGATACCAGGTGCTGTAGGCTTTTGCTTTTTCTTACTTCCACCAGCAGGGGACACTCTCCTCTATGCCTTTTTTCCATTCCTTTTTTCACAAGCGCACACATGCTCCTTTCTTCTTTTTATTTGCTTTCTCTCTTGCGCTATTTAATCCTTGCAAAATACCAGCATCCTTCTCATCACCGTGGGCCTCCAGCATTGTTGCTTATTTACTTTTAATACTAGGCTTCTTTTCACCAGGACCAGCGACTCCCGCATGACTGGAGGCAACCACCGCTGACCTGGAGGCAACCACCGGTAACCTGGAGGCCAGTTTACAGCACAACCCAAGCAAAACACCTTTGCAGGCCACACGACCCCCCCGAAGAGCAGCTCAAATTCACTCGCAACCATCTCACCCTCTTCCTTCATTCACTCCTGGGCGTTTCGCTCCACCCCAAGTTGTGGGTCCAGCTTGCTCTTTCTGTCACATCCCCGCGATGAACGGTTTAGCCTGCAGGAGACCCTGCGCCGAGCCATTTTTAAACACATCTGATGCGGCAGGTGTTTCATTGCTCAACAAACAACACCTATAGGGACGGCACAGCCTATGCATCGGTCCTTCGGAGACCGCCCCAGAACGGCCAGAGTTCTCGTCCCCACGCGAGCCTGAGGAAGGCTGGCCGGTCGATGGGCCAAGCAGCGTCTACTGGCCATACCACCTTGGATACGTCCGATCTCAGAAGCAAAGCAGAGATGGGTTCGGAAATACTTGGTTTGGACACCTCCTGAGAACACCAGGTATTGTAGACAATTTTGATGACGTTTTGCCATCTTGCGCAGCTCGGCTAGCATGGAGTGGCGCCTTGCTGGACACCGACCTTACGTAAAGTAGAGGATGGAAGTCCCAAGCCTCCCAAGTCCTCTAAGATAAGGACGCAACCCCACCGCCTCTACCAGGCCTCAGACCGAGCTCCTTGCCACGGCTAGGAGTGCTTATTGACCCCGCAGCCGGCCGTATGCAAATGATGGCGTTAAAAGCATCTCGCGCTGTGAAGGGGCCAGGCTTTCAGCAGCTGCCCAGGGGATGGTTTTAGAGGGCGACCGCCTAACGAGGGCCAGCAGAAGTAACGTCTTCTTCCTCAAAGAAGCTTGTGTAACTAACCCAATCAGACAGCTGCCCAGGAGCTAACCTCAGTGCTAGGAAGGAGCGGGAGGGAATTGAGGGGGTGGTTCCTGCTAAGGCCCTGAAATAATAATAAGAGAGGCAGGAGAGTCTGACGCATGGTGGTGGAAAAAGCTGCAGGTGCAAATAGGGAATGTGGTCTCGTGCGAGCAACTTGTGCGAGCAACTTGTGCATGCTCGCTGTGTGTGAGTGTGCGCTTCCTAGGTACGGCACGCTGCAGACAGTCAAAAGGGTTGCTCCCTTTCATTAAAAGTTAATCCCCGGCTACAGGCTATTAGAAAGCAACTAACCGCGCTCTACTCACCCTACCCAGGTCTACCGGTGAGTCTCGCCGCTGCTCCCGGCCTGTGGCATTGGCCGCGACGCTGACGTTCCGTCGACAGCGCGGCAGCCGATCAGTGAGCTCAGTGGCTCTGAGCGGGGCGTTCTGTCTACAAGACCTTTTTAAGGAGCCAGCAAAAAAGTGAAGAGAAAGGAAAGCACAAAAGCACCTTGTCTCACTAAGCACTGGAAAGGGCAGCCGGCAGCCGGACGTCAAAGTAGAAAAGCAGCAAGTGAGAGGCCTCTCTCTGCCTACGGCCACACCACCCTGAACAAACCCGATCTCGTCTGATCTCGGAATCTAAGCAGGGTTGGGCCTGCTTAGTACTTGGATGGAAGACCGCCTGGGAATACCAGGTGCTGTAGGCTTTTGCTTTTTCTTACTTCCACAAGCAGGGGTCACTCTACTCTATGCCTTTTTTCCATTCCTTTTTTCACAAGCGCACACATGCTCCTTTCTTCTTTTCATTTGCTTTCTCTCTTGCGCTGTTTAATCCTTGCAAAATACCAGCATCCTTCTCATCACCATGGGCCTCCAGCATTGTTGCTTATTTACTTTTAATACTAGGCTTCTTTTCACCAGGACCAGCGACTCCCGCATGACTGGAGGCAACCACCGCTGACCTGGAGGCAACCACCGGTAACCTGGAGGCCAGTTTACAGCACAACCCAAGCAAAACACCTTTGCAGGCCACACGACCCCCCCGAAGAGCAGCTCAAATTCACTCGCAACCATCTCACCCTCTTCCTTCATTCACTCCTGGGCGTTTCGCTCCACCCCAAGTTGCGGGTCCAGCTTGCTCTTTCTGTCACATGCCCGCGATGAATGGTTTAGCCTGCAGGAGACCCTGCACCGAGCCATTTTTAAACACATCTGATGTGGCAGGTGTTTCATTGCTCAACAAACAACACCTATAGGGACGGCACAGCCTATGCATCGGTCCTTCGGAGACCGCCCCAGAACGGCCAGAGTTCTCGTCCCCACGCGAGCCTGAGGAAGGCTGGCCGGTCGATGGTCCAAGCAGCGTCTACTGGCCATACCACCTTGGATACGTCCGATCTCGGAAGCAAAGCAGAGATGGGTTCGGAAATACTTGGTTGGGACACCTCCTGAGAACACCAGGTATTGTAGACAATTTTGATGACGTTTTGCCATCTTGCGCAGCTCGGCTAGCATGGAGTGGCGCCTTGCTGGACACCGACCTTACGTAAAGTAGAGGATGGAAGTCCCAAGCCTCCCAAGCCCCCCAAGACCTCTAAGATAAGGACGCAACCCCGCCGCCTCTACCAGGCCTCACACCGAGCTCCTTGCCACGGCTAGGAGTGCTTATTGACCCCGCAGCCGGCCGTATGCAAATGATGGCGTTAAAAGCATCTCGCGCTGTGAAGGGGCCAGGCTTTCAGCAGCTGCCCAGGGGATGGTTTTAGAGGGCGACCGCCTAACGAGGGCCAGCAGAAGTAACGTCTTCTTCTTCAAAGAAGCTTGTGTAACTAACCCAATCAGACAGCTGCCCAGGAGCTAACCTCAGTGCTAGGAAGGAGCGGGAGGGAATTGAGGGGGTGGTTCCTGCTAAGGCCCTGAAATAATAATAAGACAGGCAGGAGAGTCTGACGCATGGTGGCGGAAAAGCTGCAGGTGCAAATAGGGAATGTGGTCTCGTGCGAGCAACTTGTGCATGCTCGCTGTGTGTGAGTGTGCGCTTCCTAGGTACGGCGCGCTGCAGACAGTCAAAAGGGTTGCTCCCTTTCATTAAAAG
>NW_027362764.1:690219724-690229724 GCF_046119375.1 Phyllobates terribilis
CACGGTCACACGCGTGGGACCAGCACCGCCATCGTGGAGCGGAAGCCATTAGAAGGCCCCGAGTCACCGGCCATACGGGTGAGCACCACACGGTACACTCAGGGACGTGGGCTACTTATTCCCGCCTCTAGCAAGGTAGCCAGAAGAGTACAGTTAGTTGGGAAGGCCTACAACTCCGCCTGGCCAGGGGAGATCCCATCTGCTCAAGGACTGACCAGGCCCCTATCACTAGCAAGTACTTCGGGAGGGTCTATCTTTGTCACCAGTAAAGACCCTGAACTACACCGCACCGTCTCTGAGTGGTTCCTGCTACCCCCATCATCCACGTCGGCTGCCCTGAGGCCATACCCCTCCCGTTGGGGGTTATACCATCCACGCTGCACCATCCTTCCACCGGCCTCAGCGGTCTGCCCTGCAGCGGCAGCTCCATAGCTGCATTCAACGGGTGGCGTAGTCACCAACCATCTACTGCTAGTACATCGCCGCTCAGTTTGACTCCCTGGGCGCGGACCGGGTCGCCGCCACGAGACTACAACCCTCAAGAGATCCGGCTCCGGGTAAGCTCCCGCGTGCGCAACGCAGCGCGACACAGGCCCAGGGGCGCGTCAGACGCAACCCCGCCGCCTCTACCAGGCCTCACACCGAGCTCCTTGCCACGGCTAGGAGTGCTTATTGACCCCGCAGCCGGCCGTATGCAAATGATGGCGTTAAAAGCATCTCGCGCTGTGAAGGGGCCAGGCTTTCAGCAGCTGCCCAGGGGATGGTTTTAGAGGGCGACCGCCTAACGAGGGCCAGCAGAAGTAACGTCTTCTTCTTCAAAGAAGCTTGTGTAACTAACCCAATCAGACAGCTGCCCAGGAGCTAACCTCAGTGCTAGGAAGGAGCGGGAGGGAATTGAGGGGGTGGTTCCTGCTAAGGCCCTGAAATAATAATAAGACAGGCAGGAGAGTCTGACGCATGGTGGCGGAAAAGCTGCAGGTGCAAATAGGGAATGTGGTCTCGTGCGAGCAACTTGTGCATGCTCGCTGTGTGTGAGTGTGCGCTTCCTAGGTACGGCGCGCTGCAGACAGTCAAAAGGGTTGCTCCCTTTCATTAAAAGTTAATCCCCGGCTGCAGGCTATTAGAAAGCAACTAACCGCGCTCTACTCACCCTACCCAGGTCTACCGGTGAGTCTCGCCGCTGCTCCCGGCCTGTGGCATTGGCCGCGACGCTGACGTTCCGTCGACAGCGCGGCAGCCGATCAGTGAGCTCAGCATCTCTGAGCGGGGCGTTCTGTCTACAAGACCTTTTTAAGGAGCCAGCAAAAAAGTGAAGAGAAAGGAAAGCACAAAAGCACCTTATCTTACTAAGCACTGGAAAGGGCAGCCGGCAACCGGATGTCAAAGTAGAAAAGCAGCAAGTGAGAGGCTTGTCTCTGCCTACGGCCACACCACCCTGAACACGCCCGATCTCGTCAGATCTTGGAAGCTAAGCAGGGTTGGGCCTGGTTAGTACTTGAATGGGAGACCACCTGGGAATATCAGGTCCTGTAGGCTTTTGCATTTTCTTACTTCCACCAGCAGGGGTCACTCTCCTCTATGCCTTTTTTCCATTCCTTTTTTCACAAGCGCACACATGCTCCTTTCTTCTTTTCATTTGCTTTCTCTCTTGCGCTATTTAATCCTTGCAAAATACCAGCATCCTTCTCATCACCGTGGACCTCCAGCATTGTTGCTTATTTACTTTTAATACTAGGCTTCTTTTCACCAGGACCAGCGACTCCCGCATGACTGGAGGAAACCACCGCTGACCTGGAGGCCAGTTTACAGCACAACCCAAGCAAAACACCTTTGCAGGCCACACGACCCCCCCCGAAGAGCAGCTCAAATTCACTCGCAACCATCTCACCCTCTTCCTTCATTCACTCCTGGGCGTTTCGCTCCACCCCAAGTTGCGGGTCCAGCTTGCTCTTTCTGTCACATCCCCGCGATGAACGGTTTAGCCTGCAGGAGACCCTGCGCCGAGCCATTTTTAAACACATCTGATGCGGCAGGTGTTTCATTGCTCAACAAACAACACCTATAGGGACGGCACAGCCTATGCATCGGTCCTTCGGAGACCGCCCCAGAACAGCCAGAGTTCTCGTCCCCACGCGAGCCTGAGGAAGGCTGGCCGGGCGATGGGCCAAGCAGCGTCTACTGGCCATACCACCTTGGATACATCCGATCTCGGAAGCAAAGCAGAGATGGGTTCGGAAATACTTGGTTGGGACACCTCCTGAGAGCACCAGGTATTGTAGACAATTTTGATGACGTTTTGCCATCTTGCCCAGCTCGGCTAGCATGGAGTGGCGCCTTACTGGACACCGACCTTACGTAAAGTAGAGGCTGGAAGTCCCAAGCCTCCCAAGCCCCCCAAGACCTCTAAGATAAGGAAGCAACCCCGCCGCCTCACACCGAGCTCCTTGCCACAGCTAGGAGTGCTTATTGACCCCGCAGCCGGCCGTATGCAAATGATGGCGTTAAAAGCATCTCGCGCTGTGAAGGGGCCAGGCTTTCAGCAGCTGCCCAGGGGATGGTTTTAGAGTGCGACCGCCTAACGAGGGCCAGCAAAAGTAACGTCTTCTTCTTCAAAGAAGCTTGTGTAACTAACCCAATCAGACAGCTGCCCAGGAGCTAACCTCAGTGCTAGGAAGGAGCGGGAGGGAATTGAGGGGGTGGTTCCTGCTAAGGCCCTGAAATAATAATAAGACAGGCAGGAGAGTCTGACGCATGGTGGCGGAAAAGCTGCAGGTGCAAATAGGGAATGTGGTCTCGTGCGAGCAACTTGTGCATGCTCGCTGTGTGTGAGTGTGCGCTTCCTAGGTACGGCGCGCTGCAGACAGTCAAAAGGGTTGCTCCCTTTCATTAAAAGTTAATCCCCGGCTGCAGGCTATTAGAAAGCAACTAACCGCGCTCTACTCACCCTACCCAGGTCTACCGGTGAGTCTCGCCGCTGCTCCCGGCCTGTGGCATTGGACGCGACCCTGACGTTCCGTCGACAGCGCGGCAGCCGATCAGTGAGCTCAGCGGCTCTGAGCGGGGCGTTCTGTCTACAAGACCTTTTTAAGGAGCCAGCAAAAAAGTGAAGAGAAGGGAAAGCACAAAAGCACCTCGTCTTACTAAGCACTGGAAAGGGCAGCCGGCAACCGGAAGTCAAAGTAGAAAAGCAGCAAGTGAGAGGCCTGTCTCTGCCTACGGCCACACCACCCTGAACACACCTGATCTCATCTGATCTTGGAAGCTAAGCAGGGTCAGGCCTGGTTAGTACTTGGATGGGAGACCGCCTGGGAATACCATGTGCTGTACGCTTTTGCTTTTTCTTACTTCCACAAGCAGGGGTCACTCTCCTCTATGCCTTTTTTCCATTCCTTTTTTCACAAGCGCACACATGCTCCTTTCTTCTTTTCATTTGCTTTCTCTCTTGCGCTATTTAATCCTTGCAAAATACCAGCATCCTTCTCATCACCGTGGGCCTCCAGCATTGTTGCTTATTTACTTTTAATACTAGGCTTCTTTTCACCAGGACCAGCGACTCCCGCATGACTGGAGGCAACCACCGCTGACCTGGAGGCAACCACTGGTAACCTGGAGGCCAGTTTACAGCACAACCCAAGCAAAACACCTTTGCAGGCCATACGACCCCCCCCGAAGAGCAGCTCAAATTCACTCGCAACCATCTCACCCTCTTCCTTCATTCACTCCTGGGCGTTTCGCTCCACCCCAAGTTTGCTCTTTCTGTCACATCCCCGCGATGAACGGTTTAGCCTGCAGGAGAACCTGCGCCGAGCCATTTTTAAACACATCTGATGCGGCAGGTGTTTCATTGCTCAACAAACAACACCTATAGGGACGGCACAGCCTATGCATCGGTCCTTCGGAGACCGCCCCAGAACGGCCAGAGTTCTCGTCCCCACGCGATCCTGAGGAAGGCTGGCCGGTCGATGGGCCAAGCAGCGTCTACTGGCCATACCACCTTGGATACGTCCGATCTCGGAAGCAAAGCAGAGATGGGTTCGGAAATACTTGGTTGGGACACTTCCTGAGAACACCAGGTATTGTAGACAATTTTGATGACGTTTTGCCATCTTGCCCAGCTCGGCTAGCATGGAGTGGCGCCTTGCTGGACACCGACCTTACGTAAAGTAGAGGCTGGAAGTCCCAAGCCTCCCAAGCCCCCCAAGACCTCTAAGATAAGGAAGCAACCCCTCCGCCTCTACCAGGCCTCACACCGAGCTCCTTGCCACAGCTAGGAGTGCTTATTGACCCCGCAGCCGGCCGTATGCAAATGATGGCGTTAAAAGCATCTCTCTCGCGCTGTGAAGGGGCCAGGCTTTCAGCAGCTGCCCAGGGGATGGTTTTAGAGGGCGACCGCCTAACGAGGGCCAGCAGAAGTAACGTCTTCTTCTTCAAAGAAGCTTGTGTAACTAACCCAATCAGACAGTTGCCCAGGAGCTAACCTCAGTGCTAGGAAGGAGCGGGAGAGAATTGAGGGGGTGGTTCCTGCTAAGGCGCTGAAATAATAATAAGACAGGCAGGAGAGTCTGACGCATGGTGGCGGAAAAGCTGCAGGTGCTGACGCGCCCCCTGGGCCAGTGTTGTTTGGGGGATACCCGGAGCCGGATCAGATGGGGGGTTGTAGTCTCCGAGTGGCGGTGACCCGGTCCGTGCCCAGGGTGTCAAACTCAGTGTGTGGCAGTCCTACAGATGTTGCTGGATGTTCTTTAGTGTCGACTACGCCACCCGTTGATTTGCGGTCAATACGGCCGCCGCTGCAGCAGGGTCCGCTGAGGCTGGTGGTGTGTGTGCAGCTTCTGGTAGTATAACCCCCAACGGGAGGGGTATAGCCTCAGGGGGTCAGTTGTAGAGGACGGTGGTTGTGGTGGTGCAGTGAGGATGGTAATCAGACTCAGAGTCGGGCTGTGCAGTTCAGGGTTTTTACTTACTGCTGTTGTGCTGGTCACTCCGGCCTTGAGTGACCGCCCGAGCCGTGCTGCGTCCACCAGGTCCTGGACTCGGCAAACCCCCAGGTAATTCTGGAGCGTGATCCTGAGCTCCCTTTCTGACGTTCCTTTTCTCTGGCCTTCCCCACCAGGGATCCACTTATGTCCGGCTCCCTCGGGCCTCTTGTTGGTAAAACCCTTGTCTCTGGGTTCCCTGACCCTATACTCGGTGTGCCTTCGCAGTGGATTTAGTGGGGGGTCGTGGCAGATCCTGCCCACAACCTCCGGTCTCTGGCTGAGGATTAGTGCCCTCCACCAGCTTGGGATCCGGTACCCTTGTGCCAACCCTTCACCCTTCTGGTTGTATTTGGGCTCTTGGGGTTCCCTCTTCTTCCCCTCTGGGTCCTTCTTTTCTCCTCTCTCTCTTCTTTCAGGACTGCTTGACCCTCTACAAAAGACTGACTGGTAACTGTCTGCCTGTCTGACCCTGATCTAAGATGGTTCCCACCTTATATACTCCCTCTATGTGTGAGCTCAGGTGACCAGCACCCAATGAGCTCCTAGCATTACCCAGACTGCTCCCCCTATCTGCCCCTACACTACTGGGATGTTCCACCCCCCTCCCACTCCAGCCAGGGACAGACACTGTCGTACCTGCACATAAACTGGTGGGAGTACCGTCGATCTGTCCCCCGGAAATGGGATGTATGTAGTGCATGCAGCCTACTGAGCTCAGTTCCACACTCCATCCTTACCCGGGAGTGGAATACCACACCTCTGGAGTGAGGTGCAATACCCCTGTAGCAGCCGAATCCTCAGGGTGCTACATTCCCCCCTGGTAAATCACAGCACGTCCTCGGGCTGTAAGAGAATAAAACATCAAACATACAAAATTTTTTTTTTTTCATAAAACATAAACAAATAAAACATCATATATATATATCAGCATAAAACTTCTTCATAATAAACATTCTTATAAACTTTTCTTGTTCCTCCGGCCACGGTGCGACTTGTGACCGGGTAAAGTGCGACAGTCTCTTTTAGAAACACGGTTTCCTAAAAAACCAGTAGGGGGCGCCTTAAAAAGCGCAACTATATACAAGGGGAGGTATGGCCGCTCTCAGTCCTCGGCCAGTGGGATTAAGGGACACACGGGTTAACAGTTCACTCTTGTCCCAACGGGGACATATTTAAAGCAGCAACAGTTCACTGTACCCCGACGGGTAACTATTTACAATCTCTTTACCGTAACGACGGCGTCCTCCTGCTCCTTCTTTGTCTTCAGACCCGTCCGGGTCCTCTTGCTCCTCCTCACACCGCAGCTCCTCCTCCGTCAGGCGATGTACATGGAGGGCGTAGGGTCCTTTGGCACACTTGTGCCGGGTGAACGTGACCTCGTCCCCTACGTACAGGTCACGACCTCTGTGTCCCTCCGGCAGATGGCTTTCTACGTCTCTGCGGGTTACAAAGACGTCGCCGGGGGTATGATGGTCTCTTATGAAGCCCCACCCATGCTGCAGGTTGAATTTAATCACAGTCCCGGTGGTACGGGGACCATGAGCTGCACGGGGGTTCCTCCTGGTCCGGCTCTTCTGCCCTGCGCTCTGTTCCTGCAGCCGCTGCTCACGGATCCGCCTCTCTTTCCGCTCTTGCTCGAAGGCTGCCAACTGCTGGCGGCAGCACTCCACTCGCTCTGCTGCGGCTGCCCGCGTTTCTTGAGTGAACCCCATGAGGTCTCCTCCGGTGGGGTCCCACTCGAATTGTGCTTCTTCTAGCGGGAGCGGGGTTCTCCTGACGGGTTTCGCAGCCGGAATCAGGGGCTCGCACAGGGGCCTTGCTCTTTGGAGTTCCAGTTGGTAGTACTCCTGGGGCCATACAAAGGGCTGCCCATCCGGGCACGTGTGCTGGGCAAATAGATCTTCGCCCAGGTGCGGCACTCGAGATGTTGAGGGCGCGTTGATGGTAGCGGCGCCCGGGTCGACCAGGCCTTGCGACCAGGCTTGGGGCACCCTAAAGGTAAAGGGCACCGTAAGGACGGCGGCGCCCGAGGTTACTCGGCCTTGCGACCAGGCCGGTGGCTCCGCGGAGGTAGGGGGCGCTGTTGGAATTGCGGCGCCCGGAGGTACTAGACCTTGCGACCAGGCCGATGGTATTTCCTGCTTCGCCGCGCTCAGAGTTGAGGCGCGTGACGTCACAGGGGTCGCGGCCGCGGCTTCTGCTTGAGGCCTAGTCTGGCACGGTGACGATGCAGCGACGGGCACGGCAGGGGGAATTTCGGGCTCTGCGACGGGGAGCTGGGACAGGTACACGGTTTCTCGGCTCGGGGTAGAGACGTCCCCTTTACCTGCCTCCGTCCGTTCAGCTCCCTTCTCGGCGCCGTCTCCGGCCTTCATTCCTCCTGCGCCATCCTCAGAGGCGGTCTGTCTCCTCGTCTCGGGCGGCGTGCTCCGCTGACGGGTTCCGGTCTGCTGGGCCATCTCACGGCTCCACTCCGTCAGCGTGTCTTGCTGCACCTGGACCATCCTCCGTGCGAGGCCCTCCAGCGCGGTCTGTGCACACTCCCGGTCTTGGGGGAGCTGTGCTAGGATCTCCACTAAGCCTAGTGGGGTTGTTGCTTGCAGCAGGCTCCTGACCACTGGGTCGGTGCTGCCTGTCTCTCCCTCCATCTCCGGGTACGCTTTCTCTGGACTCCTCTCCAGACTTCTTGTCTCCGGGTGCGCTCCCTCTGGACTCCTCCAGGCTGCACCCATCTTCGCTCCTTTGTTCTGTCTCCGCCCACATTGAGGGTGGTCCCGGGGCAACTTAGTGATTGTCAGTTCCAGGGGCAGTTCTCTCACGCTGATGGACACTTCCAGCATCACAATCTCTGTTGGTGGGCGCGGTTTCCGCTTTTGGCGCCATTCTTCGACCTGGCCCACGATGGGAGGTGGCCTTTTGCCACCCTCTGGCACGCCCATAATGGCGTCCGCTCTTCCAAGGCGGGAAATCTTTGGAAATGGCGGGAATCGTCTCCCAGTGGCGGGAAACTCCATGGATGGCGGGAAAAAGCTGCAAATGGCGGACAACCGGCGGGAAACGACCTGTGATGGGGTCCGTTGGCGGGGACCCTCCGGAACCGGCGGGAGACTTCTTTTTGAGGTAACGGTGAACTTTCCTTCAGGCACGCAGTACCCGGTTGTTGCGGGCACGTGATCCTGCCGACTACGCCAAAATTGACGCGCCCCCTGGGCCAGTGTTGTTTGGGGGATACCCGGAGCCGGATCAGATGGGGGGTTGTAGTCTCCGAGTGGCGGTGACCCGGTCCGTGCCCAGGGTGTCAAACTCAGTGTGTGGCAGTCCTACAGATGTTGCTGGATGTTCTTTAGTGTCGACTACGCCACCCGTTGATTTGCGGTCAATACGGCCGCCGCTGCAGCAGGGTCCGCTGAGGCTGGTGGTGTGTGTGCAGCTTCTGGTAGTATAACCCCCAACGGGAGGGGTATAGCCTCAGGGGGTCAGTTGTAGAGGACGGTGGTTGTGGTGGTGCAGTGAGGATGGTAATCAGACTCAGAGTCGGGCTGTGCAGTTCAGGGTTTTTACTTACTGCTGTTGTGCTGGTCACTCCGGCCTTGAGTGACCGCCCGAGCCGTGCTGCGTCCACCAGGTCCTGGACTCGGCCAACCCCCAGGTAATTCTGGAGCGTGATCCTGAGCTCCCTTTCTGACGTTCCTTTTCTCTGGCCTTCCCCACCAGGGATCCACTTATGTCCGGCTCCCTCGGGCCTCTTGTTGGTAAAACCCTTGTCTCTGGGTTCCCTGACCCTATACTCGGTGTGCCTTCGCAGTGGATTTAGTGGGGGGTCGTGGCAGATCCTGCCCACAACCTCCGGTCTCTGGCTGAGGATTAGTGCCCTCCACCAGCTTGGGATCCGGTACCCTTGTGCCAACCCTTCACCCTTCTGGTTGTATTTGGGCTCTTGGGGTTCCCTCTTCTTCCCCTCTGGGTCCTTCTTTTCTCCTCTCTCTCTTCTTTCAGGACTGCTTGACCCTCTACAAAAGACTGACTGGTAACTGTCTGCCTGTCTGACCCTGATCTAAGATGGTTCCCACCTTATATACTCCCTCTATGTGTGAGCTCAGGTGACCAGCACCCAATGAGCTCCTAGCATTACCCAGACTGCTTCCCCTATCTGCCCCTACACTACTGGGATGTTCCACCCCCCTCCCACTCCAGACAGGGACAGACACTGTCGTACCTGCACATAAACTGGTGGGAGTACCGTCGATCTGTCCCCCGGAAATGGGATGTATGTAGTGCATGCAGCCTACTGAGCTCAGTTCCACACTCCATCCTTACCCGGGAGTGGAATACCACACCTCTGGAGTGAGGTGCAATACCCCTGTAGCAGCCGAATCCTCAGGGTGCTACAGTGCAAATAGGGAATGTGGTCTCGTGCGAGCAACTTGTGCATGCTCGCTGTGTGTGAGTGTGCGCTTCCTAGGTACGGCGCGCTGCAGACAGTCAAAAGGGTTGCTCCCTTTCATTAAAAGTTAATCCCCGGCTGCAGGCTATTAGAAAGCAACTAACCGCGCTCTACTCACCCTACCCAGGTCTACCGGTGAGTCTCGCCGCTGCTCCCGGCCTGTGGCATTGGCCGCGACGCTGACGTTCCGTCGACAGCGCGGCAGCCGATCAGTGAGCTCAGCGGCTCTGAGCGGGGCGTTCTGTCTACAAGACCTTTTTAAGGAGCCAGCAAAAAAGTGAAGAGAAAGGAAAGCACAAAAGCACCTTGTCTTACTAAGCACTGGAAAGGGCAGCCGGCAACCGGACGTCAAAGTAGAAAAGCAGCAAGTGAGAGGCCTGTCTCTGCCTACGGCCACACCACCCTGAACACGCCCGATCTTGTCTGATCTCGGAAGCTAAGCAGGGTTGGGCCTGGCCTGGTTAGTACTTGGATGGGAGACTGCCTGGGAATACCAGGTGCTGTAGGCTTTTGCTTTTTCTTACTTCCACCAGCAGGGGTCACTCTCCTCTATGCCTTTTTTCCATTCCTTTTTTCA
>NW_027362764.1:690234724-690244724 GCF_046119375.1 Phyllobates terribilis
AGTAAGAGAAGAAATTCGAACTGCACCTGACGAAACAGAGGAATGGAAGCATGTGACCCACAGAAGCAGGAGGATCGAGAGGCAGTCAGCACCCATACTGCTCAGGAACCAGTACCACGCTCTCACGCAGGAGAACCATGAAGAAATACAGCAAAATAAGACTTTGCCAGCAATGAATAACCTTGTAAGCCCTCGGAATCCTCCTGGATGGAGAAAGAAGAATGTTGTGAAGAAAAAACGGAGAGTGGTGGTCATGGGGGATTCCCTGTTAAGAGGAACAGAGGCCGCTATCTGCAGACCAGACATAACCTCAAGAGAAATGTGCTGTCTTCCAGGAGCAAAAATTAAAGATGTGTCTGACAGGATATCAAGACTCTTCAGACCTACAGATCACTACCCATTCCTGCTAATACATGTGGGGACAAATGACACCGCAAGAAAGGACCTGGAAACCATCTGCAGTGACTTTGAAGACTTAGGCAAGAAAGTGAAAGAATTGGGAGCGCAGGTGGTCTTCTCATCCATCCTCCCAGTGGATGGCCATGGAACAATGAGGTGGAATAAGATTCTACAGGTGAACAACTGGCTACATCGATGGTGCCGTCAACAAGGATTTGGATTTCTGGATCACGGAATGAATTACCTATACGATGGACTACTTGCTAGAGATGGGGTGCACCTTACGAAGACTGGAAAACATGTATTTGGAAGTCGCCTTGCTACACTCATCAGAAAAGCTTTAAACTAGAACAATGTGGGAAGGGAAGCAAAAGGCCAGAAAAAGCCATACAGCTGACAAATACTATTGAGATCTCTGCTACTGGAAGTGGAAAGGAAGAACAAAGACAAAACAATTTAAATAATAAAAATATGGGAGGAAGAGAAACCAATCACAAACTAAAATGTTTTTATACAAATGCACAAAGCATGGGCAACAAACAAGGAGAATTGGAACTACTAATGCAGGAAAAGGAATATGATGTCATTGGAATCACTGAAACTTGGTGGGACGATACACATGATTGGAATAAAAGGCTAAAAGGATACAACTTATTTGCAAGAAACAGACTTGATAAACGAGGAGGAGGTGTTGCATTGTATGTTAGAAAAGCGTATATCTGCACAGAGATTGAAGCTTCAGAGACTGGGAGTTCTGTGGAAACTGTTTGGGTAAGAATACAAGGAGAGAACAACGGAAAGGACACCATTGTAGGCATTTACTACAGGCCACCTGGGCAAGCTGAAGATATGGATGAACTCTTTATGTATCAAATGACCAAGTTCTCCAAAAAATATGACGTAGTGGTCATGGGAGATTTCAACTATCCAGACATTTGTTGGGAATCTCTCTCAAGTAAAACTAACAGGTCAAGCAAATTCTTATCCTCTCTTGCTGACAACTTTATCTTCCAAAAGGTAGGGGAGAAAACAAGGGGATCTGCTACTTTGGATCTAATCCTTATAAACAGGGAGGAAATGGTTGAGGAGGTAAAGGTGGCTGGGACCCTAGGAGGCAGCGATCATGCTATTATAGAATTTTGGATAACTAGAGGAGGAAGACATGTGAAGACTCAAACTTCAAGGTTAGATTTTAGAAAGGCAGATTTTAAGAGACTCAGAAAGAGAATAGGAGGGATCCAATGGCTGGATGTCCTTAAGGACAAAAATGTCCAGGAAGGATGGGAAATTTTTAAAAATGAGATTCTCAAAGCACAATCGTTAACAATCCCGAAAAGTAGGAAGAATGGGAAGCATTTAAGGAAACCAGGATGGATGAACACAGAACTTAAACACATGCTAAAAAGAAAGAAAGAAATGTTTATTAAATGGAAAGAGGGAGGCATATCTAAAGAAGATTATAATGCAGTCTGCAGATCCTGCAGGGCACGTATCAGGTTAGCTAAAGCTGACAATGAATTAAGGCTTGCAAGAGATGTCAAAAGCAATAAAAAAGGATTTTGGGGGTATGTCAAAAGTAAAAGAAAAGTCAAAGATGCTATAGGATTTTTACAGGATGAAAATGGAGAAATGGTAAGAGAGGATGTTGAGAAGGCCGAACTTTTTAATTCCTATTTTGCATCTGTTTTCTCTCAGAAAGAAAATGTAACATCAACTGATCTTCACTGTCCTTTTAAAGGAATAGAGGAATCCAAATTATCTGTAAACAGAAAGATTGTGAGGGAATATTTAGCTAACATAAATGAGTTCAAGTCTCCAGGTCCAGATGAATTACACCCCAGAGTACTGAAGGAGATCGTAGAAGAAATTTTAGAACCACTCTCCATAATCTTTGAAAATTCTTGGAGAACAGGAGAAGTCCCAGAAGACTGGAGAAGAGCAAATGTTGTTCCTATCTTCAAAAAGGGGAAGAAGGTGGACCCAGGGAACTATAGGCCGGTGAGTCTGACTTCTATACCAGGAAAGATCTTTGAACAAATTATTAAACAACATGTATGTAAGTACATGGATAAGAATGAAGTGATTAACCAGAGTCAGCATGGGTTTGTAACTAACAAGTCATGTCAGACTAACTTAATTTCCTTCTATGACAGAATCACTGACTGGGTGGATCAGGGAAATGCTGTAGATATAGTATATCTTGACTTCAGCAAAGCATTTGACAAAGTATCTCACACCATCCTTATTGAAAAAATGACCAAGTATGCAATGGACCAGGCAACTGTTAGGTGGATTCATAACTGGCTTAGTGATCGGACTCAAAGGGTGGTTGTAAATGGCTTCACATCCAGCTGGATGAATGTCTCAAGTGGGGTACCACAGGGCTCCGTCCTGGGACCTGTATTGTTCAACATCTTTATCAATGATTTAGATGAAGGAATTGAGGGTAAACTGATTCAATTTGCTGATGACACAAAGCTAGGAGGGATAGCTAATACTAGAGAAGAGAGAGAGATAATTCAAAAAGACCTAAATAAACTGGAGCAGTGGGCAGCAACCAACAGAATGGTTTTTAACAGGGAAAAATGCAAAGTACTACATCTGGGCAATAAAAATGAAAAAAGCATATACAGAATGGGAGGAATAGAGCTAAGCAACAGTACATGTGAAAAAGACTTAGGTATACTAATAGATCATAGACTGAACATGAGTCAACAGTGTGATGCAGCAGCAAAAAAGGCAAATACAATTCTGGGATGTATTAACAGAAGCATACAGTCTAGATCACGTGAAGTCATTATCGGTCTTTACTCCTCTTTGGTCAGACCTCATCTGGAATACTGTGTACAGTTTTGGGCACCACATTTTAAAAAAGACATAGACAAACTGGAGCAAGTTCAGAGAAGAGCGACCAGAATGGTGACTGGTCTGCAAACCATGTCCTATGAGAAACGGTTGCAGGATTTGGGAATGTTTAGCTTGCAAAAAAGAAGACTGAGAGGAGACTTAATAGCTGTCTACAAATATGTCAAGGGCTGTCACATTGTAGAATGATCATCTTTATTCTCATTTGCACAACGAAAGACTAGAAGCAATGGGATGAAACTAAATGGGAGGAGACACAGATTAGATATTAGAAAAAACTTTTTGACAGTTAGGGTGATTAATGAGTGGAACAGGCTGCCACGAGAGGTGGTGAGTTCCCCTTCAATGGACGTCTTCAAACAGAGGCTGGACAGACATCTGTCTGAGATGATCTAGTGAATCCTGCTTTGAGCAGGGGGTTGGACCAGATGACCCAGGAGGTCCCTTCCAACTCTACCATTCTATGATTCTATGAAAAGGGTTGCTCCCTTTCATTAAAAGTTAATCCCCGGCTGCAGGCTATTAGAAAGCAACTAACCGCGCTCTACTCACCCTACCCAGGTCTACCGGTGAGTCTCGCCGCTGCTCCCGGCCTGTGGCATTGGCCGCGACGCTGACGTTCCGTCGACAGCGCGGCAGCCGATCAGTGAGCTCAGCGGCTCTGAGCGGGGCGTTCTGTCTACAAGACCTTTTTAAGGAGCCAGCAAAAAAGTGAAGAGAAAAGAAAGCACAAAAGCACCTTGTCTTACTAAGCACTGGAAAGGGCAGCCGGCAACCGGACGTCAAAGTGGAAAAGCAGCAAGTGAGAGGCCTGTCTCTGCCTACGGCCACACCACCCTGAACACACCTGACCTTGTCTGATCTTGGAAGCTAAGCAGGGTTGGGCCTGGTTAGTACTTGTATGGGAGACCGAATGGGGATAACAGGTGCTGTAGGCTTTTGCTTTTTCTTACTTCCACCAGCAGGGGTCACTCTCCTCTATGCCTTTTTTCCATTCCTTTTTTCACAAGCGCACACATGCTCCTTTCTTCTTTTCATTTGCTTTCTCTCTTGCGCTATTTAATCCTTGCAAAATACCAGCATCCTTCTCATCACCGTGGACCTCCAGCATTGTTGCTTATTTACTTTTAATGCTAGGCTTCTTTTCACCAGGACCAGCGACTCCCGCATGACTGGAGGCAACCACCGCTGACCTGGAGGCAACCACCGGTAACCTGGAGGCCAGTTTACAGCACAACCCAAGCAAAACACCTTTGCAGGCCACACGACCCCCCCCGAAGAGCAGCTCAAATTCACTCGCAACCATCTCACCCTCTTCCTTCATTCACTCCTGGGCGTTTCGCTCCACCCCAAGTTGCGGGTCCAGCTTGCTCTTTCTGTCACATCCCCGCGATGAACGGTTTAGCCTGCAGGAGACCCTGCGCCGAGCCATTTTTAAACACATCTGATGCGGCAGGTGTTTCATTGCTCAACAAACAACACCTATAGGGACGGCACAGCCTATGCATCGGTCCTTCGGAGACCGCCCCAGAACGGCCAGAGTTCTCGTCCCCACGCGAGCCTGAGGAAGGCTGGCCAGGCGATGAGCCAAGCAGCGTCTACTGGCCATACCACCTTGGATACGTCCGATCTCGGAAGCAAAGCAGAGATGGGTTCGGAAATACTTGGTTGGGACACCTCCTGAGAACACCAGGTATTGTAGACAATTTTGATGACGTTTTGCCATCTTGCCCAGCTCGGCTAGCATTGAGTGGCGCCTTGCTGGACACCGACCTTACGTAAAGTAGAGGCTGGAAGTCCCAAGCCTCCCAAGCCCCCCAAGACCTCTAAGATAAGGACGCAACCCCGCCGCCTCTACCAGGCCTCACACCGAGCTCCTTGCCACGGCTAGGAGTGCTTATTGACCCCGCAGCCGGCCGTATGCAAATGATGGCGTTAAAAGCATCTCGCGCTGTGAAGGGGCCAGGCTTTCAGCAGCTGCCCAGGGGATGGTTTTAGAGGGCGACCGCCTAACGAGGGCCAGCAGAAGTAACGTCTTCTTCTTCAAAGAATCTTGTGTAACTAACCCAATCAGACAGCTGCCCAGGAGCTAACCTCAGTGCTAGGAAGGAGCGGGAGGGAATTGAGGGGGTGGTTCCTGCTAAGGCCCTGAAATAATAATAAGACAGGCAGGAGAGTCTGACGCATGGTGGCGGAAAAGCTGCAGTTGCAAATAGGGAATGTGGTCTCGTGCGAGCAACTTGTGCATGCTCGCTGTGTGTGAGTGTGCGCTTCCTAGGTACGGCGCGCTGCAGACAGTCAAAAGGGTTGCTCCCTTTCATTAAAAGTTAATCCCCGGCTGCAGGCTATTAGAAAGCAACTAACCGCGCTCTACTCACCCTACCCAGGTCTACCGGTGAGTCTCGCCGCTGCTCCCGGCCTGTGGCATTGGCCGCGACGCTGACGTTCCGTCGACAGCGCGGCAGCCGATCAGTGAGCTCAGCGGCTCTGAGCGGGGCGTTCTGTCTACAAGACCTTTTTAAGGAGCCAGCAAAAAAGTGAAGAGAAAGGAAAGCACAAAAGCACCTTGTCTTACTAAGCACTGGAAAGGGCAGCCGGCAACCGGACGTCAAAGTGGAAAAGCAGCAAGTGAGAGGCCTGTCTCTGCCTATGGCCACACCACCCTGAACACGCCCGATCTTGTCTGATCTTGGAAGCTAAGCAGGGTTGGGGCTGGTTAGTACTTGGATGGGAGACTGCCTGGGAATACCAGGTGCCGCAGGCTTTTGCTTTTTCTTACTTCCACCAGCAGGGGTCACTCTCCTCTATGCCTTTTTTCCATTCCTTTTTTCACAAGCGCACACATGCTCCTTTCTTCTTTTCATTTGCTTTCTCTCTTGCGCTATTTAATCCTTGCAAAATACCACCATCCTTCTCATCACCGTGGGCCTCCAGCATTGTTGCTTATTTACTTTTAATACTAGGCTTCTTTTCACCAGGACCAGCGACTCCCGCATGACTGGAGGCAACCACCGCTGACCTGGAGGCAACCACCGGTAACCTGGAGGCCAGTTTACAGCACAACCCAAGCAAAACACCTTTGCAGGCCACACGACCCCCCCGAAGAGCAGCTCAAATTCACTCGCAACCATCTCACCCTCTTCCTTCATTCACTCCTGGGCGTTTCGCTCCACCCCAAGTTGCGGGTCCAGCTTGCTCTTTCTGTCACATCCCCGCGATGAACGGTTTAGCCTGCAGGAGACCCTGCGCCGAGCCATTTTTAAACACATCTGATGCGGCAGGTGTTTCATTGCTCAACAAACAACACCTATAGGGACGGCACAGCCTATGCATCGGTCCTTCGGAGACCGCCCCAGAATGGCCAGAGTTCTCGTCCCCACGCGAGCCTGAGGAAGGCTGGCCGGGCGATGGGCCAAGCAGCATCTACTGGCTATACCACCTTGGATACGTCCGATCTCGGAAGCAAAGCAGAGATGGGTTCGGAAATACTTGGTTGGGACACCTCCTGAGAACACCAGGTATTGTAGACAATTTTGATGACGTTTTGCCATCTTGCCCAGCTCGGCTAGCATTGAGTGGCGCCTTGCTGGACACCGACCTTACGTAAAGTAGAGGCTGGAAGTCCCAAGCCTCCCAAGCCCCCCAAGACCTCTAAGATAAGGACGCAACCCCGCCGCCTCTACCAGGCCTCACACTGAGCTCCTTGCCACGGCTAGGAGTGCTTATTGACCCCGCAGCCGGCCGTATGCAAATGATGGCGTTAAAAGCATCTCGCGCTGTGAAGGGGCCAGGCTTTCAGCAGCTGCCCAGGGGATGGTTTTAGAGGGCGACCGCCTAACGAGGGCCAGCAGAAGTAACGTCTTCTTCTTCAAAGAATCTTGTGTAACTAACCCAATCAGACAGCTGCCCAGGAGCTAACCTCAGTGCTAGGAAGGAGCGGGAGGGAATTGAGGGGGTGGTTCCTGCTAAGGCCCTGAAATAATAATAAGACAGGCAGGAGAGTCTGACGCATGGTGGCGGAAAAGCTGCAGGTGCAAATAGGGAATGTGGTCTCGTGCGAGCAACTTGTGCATGCTCGCTGTGTGTGAGTGTGCGCTTCCTAGGTACGGCATGCTGCAGACAGTCAAAAGGGTTGCTCCCTTTCATTAAAAGTTAATCCCCGGCTGCAGGCTATTAGAAAGCAACTAACCGCGCTCTACTCACCCTACCCAGGTCTACCGGTGAGTCTCGCCGCTGCTCCCGGCCTGTGGCATTGGCCGCGACGCTGACGTTCCGTCGACAGCGCGGCAGCCGATCAGTGAGCTCAGCGGCTCTGAGCGGGGCGTTCTGTCTACAAGACCTTTTTAAGGAGCCAGCAAAAAAGTGAAGAGAAAAGAAAGCACAAAAGCACCTTGTCTTACTAAGCACTGGAAAGGGCAGCCGGCAACCGGACGTCAAAGTGGAAAAGCAGCAAGTGAGAGGCCTGTCTCTGCCTACGGCCACACCACCCTGAACACACCTGATCTTGTCTGACCTCGGAAGCTAAGCAGGGTTGGGCCTGTTTAGTACTTGGATGGGAGACCGCCTGGGAATACCAGATGCTGTAGGCTTTTGCTTTTTCTTACTTCCACCAGCAGGGGTCACTCTCCTCTATGCCTTTTTTCCATTCCTTTTTTCACAAGCGCACACATGCTCCTTTCTTCTTTTCATTTGCTTTCTCTCTTGCGCTATTTAATCCTTGCAAAATACCAGCATCCTTCTCATCACCGTGGGCCTCCAGCATTGTTGCTTATTTACTTTTAATACTAGGCTTCTTTTCACCAGGACCAGCGACTCCCGCATGACTGGAGGCAACCACCGCTGACCTGGAGGCAACCACCGGTAACCTGGAGGCCAGTTTACAGCACAACCCAAGCAAAACACCTTTGCAGGCCACACGACCCCCCCGAAGAGCAGCTCAAATTCACTCGCAACCATCTCACCCTCTTCCTTAATTCACTCCTGGGCGTTTCGCTCCACCCCAAGTTGCGGGTCCAGCTTGCTCTTTCTGTCACATCCCCGCGATGAACGGTTTAGCCTGCAGGAGACCCTGCGCCGAGCCATTTTTAAACACATCTGATGCGGCAGGTGTTTCATTGCTCAACAAACAACACCTATAGGGACGGCACAGCCTATGCATCGGTCCTTCGGAGACCGCCCCAGAACGGCCAGAGTTCTCGTCCCCACGCGAGCCTGAGGAAGGCTGGCCGGGCGATGGGCCAAGCAGCGTCTACTGGCCATACCACCTTGGATACGTCCGATCTCGGAAGCAAAGCAGAGATGGGTTCGGAAATACTTGGTTGGGACACCTCCTGAGAACACCAGGTATTGTAGACAATTTTGATGACGTTTTGCCATCTTGCCCAGCTCGGCTTGCATTGAGTGGCGCCTTGCTGGACACCGACCTTACGTAAAGTAGAGGCTGGAAGTCCCAAGCATCCCAAGCCCCCCAAGACCTCTAAGATAACGACGCAACCCCGCCGCCTCTACCAGGCCTCACACCGAGCTCCTTGCCACGGCTAGGAGTGCTTATTGACCCCGCAGCCGGCCGTATGCAAATGATGGCGTTAAAAGCATCTCGCGCTGTGAAGGGGCCAGGCTTTCAGCAGCTGCCCAGGGGATGGTTTTAGAGGGCGACCGCCTAACGAGGGCCAGCAGAAGTAACGTCTTCTTCTTCAAAGAATCTTGTGTAACTAACCCAATCAGACAGCTGCCCAGGAGCTAACCTCAGTGCTAGGAAGGAGCGGGAGGGAATTGAGGGGGTGGTTCCTGCTAAGGCCCTGAAATAATAATAAGACAGGCAGGAGAGTCTGACGCATGGTGGCGGAAAAGCTGCAGGTGCAAATAGGGAATGTGGTCTCGTGCGAGCAACTTGTGCATGCTCGCTGTGTGTGAGTGTGCGCTTCCTAGGTACGGCGCGCTGCAGACAGTCAAAAGGGTTGCTCCCTTTCATTAAAAGTTAATCCCCGGCTGCAGGCTATTAGAAAGCAACTAACCGCGCTCTACTCACCCTACCCAGGTCTACCGGTGAGTCTCGCCGCTGCTCCCGGCCTGTGGCATTGGCCGCGACGCTGACGTTCCGTCGACAGCGCGGCAGCCGATCAGTGAGCTCAGCGGCTCTGAGCGGGGCGTTCTGTCTACAAGACCTTTTTAAGGAGCCAGCAAAAAAGTGAAGAGAAAGGAAAGCACAAAAGCACCTTGTCTTACTAAGCACTGGAAAGGGCAGCCGGCAACCGGACGTCAAAGTGGAAAAGCAGCAAGTGAGAGGCTTGTCTCTGCCTACGGCCACACCACCCTGAACACGCCTGATCTCGTCTGATCTCGGAAGCTAAGCAGGATCAGGCCTGGTTAGTACTTGGATGGGAGACCGCCTGGGAATACCAGGTGCTGTAGGCTTTTGCCTTTTCTTACTTCCACCAGCAGGGGTCACTCTCCTCTATGCCTTTTTTCCATTCCTTTTTTCACAAGCGCACACATGCTCCTTTCTTCTTTTCATTTGCTTTCTCTCTTGCGCTATTTAATCCTTGCAAAATACCAGCATCCTTCTCATCACCGTGGGCCTCCAGCATTGTTGCTTATTTACTTTTAATACTAGGCTTCTTTTCACCAGGACCAGCGACTCCCGCATGACTGGAGGCAACCACCGCTGACCTGGAGGCAACCACCGGTAACCTGGAGGCCAGTTTACAGCACAACCCAAGCAAAACACCTTTGCAGG
>NW_027362764.1:690249724-690262224 GCF_046119375.1 Phyllobates terribilis
AAGTGGAAAAGCAGCAAGTGATAGGCCTGTCTCTGCCTACGGCCACACCACCCTGAACACACCTGATCTCGTCTGACCTCGGAAGCTAAGCAGGGTTGGGCCTGGTTAGTACTTGGATGGGAGACCGCCTGGGAATACCAGATGCTGTAGGCTTTTGCTTTTTCTTACTTCCACCAGCAGGGGTCACTCTCCTCTATGCCTTTTTTCCATTCCTTTTTTCACAAGCGCACACATGCTCCTTTCTTCTTTTCATTTGCTTTCTCTCTTGCGCTATTTAATCCTTGCAAAATACCAGCATCCTTCTCATCACCGTGGGCCTCCAGCATTGTTGCTTATTTACTTTTAATACTAGGCTTCTTTTCACCAGGACCAGCGACTCCCGCATGACTGGAGGCAACCACCGCTGACCTGGAGGCAACCACCGGTAACCTGGAGGCCAGTTTACAGCACAACCCAAGCAAAACACCTTTGCAGGCCACACGACCCCCCCGAAGAGCAGCTCAAATTCACTCGCAACCATCTCACCCTCTTCCTTCATTCACTCCTGGGCGTTTCGCTCCACCCCAAGTTGCGGGTCCAGCTTGCTCTTTCTGTCACATCCCCGCGATGAACGGTTTAGCCTGCAGGAGACCCTGCGCCGAGCCATTTTTAAACACATCTGATGCGGCAGGTGTTTCATTGCTCAACAAACAACACCTATAGGGACGGCACAGCCTATGCATCGGTCCTTCGGAGACCGCCCCAGAACGGCCAGAGTTCTCGTCCCCACGCGAGCCTGAGGAAGGCTGGCCGGGCGATGGGCCAAGCAGCGTCTACTGGCCATACCACCTTGGATACGTCCGATCTCGGAAGCAAAGCAGAGATGGGTTCGGAAATACTTGGTTGGGACACCTCCTGAGAACACCAGGTATTGTAGACAATTTTGATGACGTTTTGCCATCTTGCCCAGCTCGGCTAGCATTGAGTGGCGCCTTGCTGGACACCGACCTTACGTAAAGTAGAGGCTGGAAGTCCCAAGCCTCCCAAGCCCCCCAAGACCTCTAAGATAAGGACGCAACTCCGCCGCCTCTACCAGGCCTCACACCGAGCTCCTTGCCACGGCTAGGAGTGCTTATTGACCCCGCAGCCGGCCGTATGCAAATGATGGCGTTAAAAGCATCTCGCGCTGTGAAGGGGCCAGGCTTTCAGCAGCTGCCCAGGGGATGGTTTTAGAGGGCGACCGCCTAACGAGGGCCAGCAGAAGTAACGTCTTCTTCAAAGAAGAAGCTTGTGTAACTAACCCAATCAGACAGCTGCCCAGGAGCTAACCTCAGTGCTAGGAAGGAGCGTGAGAGAATTGAGGGGGTGGTACCTGCTAAGGCCCTGAAATAATAATAAGACAGGCAGGAGAGTCTGACGCATGGTGGCGGAAAAGCTGCAGGTGCAAATAGGGAATGTGGTCTCGTGCGAGCAACTTGTGCATGCTCGCTGTGTGTGAGTGTGCGCTTCCTAGGTACAGCGCGCTGCAGACAGTCAAAAGGGTTGCTCCCTTTCATTAAAAGTTAATCCCCGGCTGCAGGCTATTAGAAAGCAACTAACCGCGCTCTACTCACCCTACCCAGGTCTACCGGTGAGTCTCGCCGCTGCTCCCGGCCTGTGGCATTGGCCGCGACGCTGACGTTCCGTCGACAGCGCGGCAGCCGATCAGTGAGCTCAGCGGCTCTGAGCGGGGCGTTCTGTCTACAAGACCTTTTTAAGGAGCCAGCAAAAAAGTGAAGAGAAAGGAAAGCACAAAAGCACCTTGTCTTACTAAGCACTGGAAAGGGCAGCCGGCAACCGGACGTCAAAGTGGAAAAGCAGCAAGTGAGAGGCCTGTCTCTGCCTACGGCCACACCACCCTGAACACGCCCAATCTCGTCTGATCTCGGAAGCTAAGCAGGGTCAGGCCTGGTTAGTACTTGGATGGGAGGCCGCCTGGGAATACCAGGTGCTGTAGGCTTTTGCTTTTTCTTACTTCCACCAGCAGGGGTCACTCTCCTCTATGCCTTTTTTCCATTCCTTTTTTCACAAGCGCACACATGCTCCTTTCTTCTTTTCATTTGCTTTCTCTCTTGCGCTATTTAATCCTTGCAAAATACCAGCATCCTTCTCATCACCGTGGGCCTCCAGCATTGTTGCTTATTTACTTTTAATACTAGGCTTCTTTTCACCAGGACCAGCGACTCCCGCATGACTGGAGGCAACCACCGCTGACCTGGAGGCAACCACCGGTAACCTGGAGGCCAGTTTACAGCACAACCCAAGCAAAACACCTTTGCAGGCCACACGACCCCCCCGAAGAGCAGCTCAAATTCACTCGCAACCATCTCACCCTCTTCCTTCATTCACTCCTGGGCGTTTCGCTCCACCCCAAGTTGCGGGTCCAGCTTGCTCTTTCTGTCACATCCCCGCGATGAACGGTTTAGCCTGCAGGAGACCCTGCGCCGAGCCATTTTTAAACACATCTGATGCGGCAGGTGTTTCATTGCTCAACAAACAACACCTATAGGGACGGCACAGCCTATGCATCGGTCCTTCGGAGACCGCCCCAGAACGGCCAGAGTTCTCGTCCCCACGCGAGCCTGAGGAAGGCTGGCCGGGCGATGGGCCAAGCAGCGTCTACTGGCCATACCACCTTGGATACGTCCGATCTCGGAAGCAAAGCAGAGATGGGTTCGGAAATACTTGGTTGGGACACCTAATGAGAACACCAGGTATTGTAGACAATTTTGATGACGTTTTGCCATCTTGCCCAGCTCGGCTAGCATTGAGTGGCGCCTTGCTGGACACCGACCTTACGTAAAGTAGAGGCTGGAAGTCCCAAGCATCCCAAGCCCCCCAAGACCTCTAAGATAAGGACGCAACCCCGCCGCCTCTACCAGGCCTCACACCGAGCTCCTTGCCACGGCTAGGAGTGCTTATTGACCCCGCAGCCGGCCGTATGCAAATGATGGCGTTAAAAGCATCTCGCGCTGTGAAGGGGCCAGGCTTTCAGCAGCTGCCCAGGGGATGGTTTTAGAGGGCGACCGCCTAACGAGGGCCAGCAGAAGTAACGTCTTCTTCTTCAAAGAATCTTGTGTAACTAACCCAATCAGACAGCTGCCCAGGAGCTAACCTCAGTGCTAGGAAGGAGCGGGAGGGAATTGAGGGGGTGGTTCCTGCTAAGGCCCTGAAATAATAATAAGACAGGCAGGAGAGTCTGACGCATGGTGGCGGAAAAGCTGCAGGTGCAAATAGGGAATGTGGTCTCGTGCGAGCAACTTGTGCATGCTCGCTGTGTGTGAGTGTGCGCTTCCTAGGTACGGCGCGCTGCAGACAGTCAAAAGGGTTGCTCCCTTTCATTAAAAGTTAATCCCCGGCTGCAGGCTATTAGAAAGCAACTAACCGCGCTCTACTCACCCTACCCAGGTCTACCGGTGAGTCTCGCCGCTGCTCCCGGCCTGTGGCATTGGCCGCGACGCTGACGTTCCGTCGACAGCGCGGCAGCCGATCAGTGAGCTCAGCGGCTCTGAGCGGGGCGTTCTGTCTACAAGACCTTTTTAAGGAGCCAGCAAAAAAGTGAAGAGAAAGGAAAGCACAAAAGCACCTTGTCTTACTAAGCACTGGAAAGGGCAGCCGGCAACCGGACGTCAAAGTGGAAAAGCAGCAAGTGAGAGGCCTGTCTCTGCCTACGGCCACACCACCCTGAACACGCCTGATCTCGTCTGATCTTGGAAGCTAAGCAGGGTCAGGCCTGGTTAGTACTTGGATGGGAGACCGCCTGGGAATACCAGGTGCTGTAGGCTTTTGCCTTTTCTTACTTCCACCAGCAGGGGTCACTCTCCTCTATGCCTTTTTTCCATTCCTTTTTTCACAAGCGCACACATGCTCCTTTCTTCTTTTCATTTGCTTTCTCTCTTGCGCTATTTAATCCTTGCAAAATAATAGCATCCTTCTCATCACCGTGGGCCTCCAGCATTGTTGCTTATTTACTTTTAATACTAGGCTTCTTTTCACCAGGACCAGCGACTCCCGCATGACTGGAGGCAACCACCGCTGACCTGGAGGCAACCACCGGTAACCTGGAGGCCAGTTTACAGCACAACCCAAGCAAAACACCTTTGCAGGCCACACGACCCCCCCGAAGAGCAGCTCAAATTCACTCGCAACCATCTCACCCTCTTCCTTCATTCACTCCTGGGCGTTTCGCTCCACCCCAAGTTGCGGGTCCAGCTTGCTCTTTCTGTCACATCCCCGCGATGAACGGTTTAGCCTGCAGGAGACCCTGCGCCGAGCCATTTTTAAACACATCTGATGCGGCAGGTGTTTCATTGCTCAACAAACAACACCTATAGGGACGGCACAGCCTATGCATCGGTCCTTCGGAGACCGCCCCAGAACGGCCAGAGTTCTCGTCCCCACGCGAGCCTGAGGAAGGCTGGCCAGGCGATGAGCCAAGCAGCGTCTACTGGCCATACCACCTTGGATACGTCCGATCTCGGAAGCAAAGCAGAGATGGGTTTGGAAATACTTGGTTGGGACACCTCCTGAGAACACCAGGTATTGTAGACAATTTTGATGACGTTTTGCCATCTTGCCCAGCTCGGCTAGCATTGAGTGGCGCCTTGCTGGACACCGACCTTACGTAAAGTAGAGGCTGGAAGTCCCAAGCCTCCCAAGCCCCCCAAGACCTCTAAGATAAGGACGCAACCCCGCCGCCTCTACCAGGCCTCACACCGAGCTCCTTGCCACGGCTAGGAGTGCTTATTGTCCTCGCAGCCGGCCGTATGCAAATGATGGCGTTAAAAGCATCTCGCGCTGTGAAGGGGCCAGGCTTTCAGCAGCTGCCCAGGGGATGGTTTTAGAGGGCGACCGCCTAACGAGGGCCAGCAGAAGTAACGTCTTCTTCTTCAAAGAATCTTGTGTAACTAACCCAATCAGACAGCTGCCCAGGAGCTAACCTCAGTGCTAGGAAGGAGCGGGAGGGAATTGAGGGGGTGGTTCCTGCTAAGGCCCTGAAATAATAATAAGACAGGCAGGAGAGTCTGACGCATGGTGGCGGAAAAGCTGCAGGTGCAAATAGGGAATGTGGTCTCGTGCGAGCAACTTGTGCATGCTCGCTGTGTGTGAGTGTGCGCTTCCTAGGTACGGCGCGCTGCAGACAGTCAAAAGGGTTGCTCCCTTTCATTAAAAGTTAATCCCCGGCTGCAGGCTATTAGAAAGCAACTAACCGCGCTCTACTCACCCTACCCAGGTCTACCGGTGAGTCTCGCCGCTGCTCCCGGCCTGTGGCATTGGCCGCGACGCTGACGTTCCGTCGACAGCGCGGCAGCCGATCAGTGAGCTCAGCGGCTCTGAGCGGGGCGTTCTGTCTACAAGACCTTTTTAAGGAGCCAGCAAAAAAGTGAAGAGAAAGGAAAGCACAAAAGCACCTTGTCTTACTAAGCACTGGAAAGGGCAGCCGGCAACCGGACGTCAAAGTGGAAAAGCAGCAAGTGAGAGGCCTGTCTCTGCCTACGGCCACACCACCCTGAACACGCCCGATCTTGTCTCATCTCGGAAGCCAAGCAGGGTCAGGCCTGGTTAGTACTTGGATGTGAGACCGCCTGGGAATACCAGGTGCTGTAGGCTTTTGCTTTTTCTTACTTCCACCAGCAGGGGTCACTCTCCTCTATGCCTTTTTTCCATTCCTTTTTTCACAAGCGCACACATGCTCCTTTCTTCTTTTCATTTGCTTTCTCTCTTGCGCTATTTAATCCTTGCAAAATACCAGCATCCTTCTCATCACCGTGGGCCTCCAGCATTGTTGCTTATTTACTTTTAATACTAGGCTTCTTTTCACCAGGACCAGCGACTCCCGCATGACTGGAGGCAACCACCGCTGACCTGGAGGCAACCACCGGTAACCTGGAGGCCAGTTTACAGCACAACCCAAGCAAAACACCTTTGCAGGCCACACGACCCCCCCGAAGAGCAGCTCAAATTCACTCGCAACCATCTCACCCTCTTCCTTCATTCACTCCTGGGCGTTTCGCTCCACCCCAAGTTGCGGGTCCAGCTTGCTCTTTCTGTCACATCCCCGCGATGAACGGTTTAGCCTGCAGGAGACCCTGCGCCGAGCCATTTTTAAACACATCTGATGCGGCAGGTGTTTCATTGCTCAACAAACAACACCTATAGGGACGGCACAGCCTATGCATCGGTCCTTCGGAGACCGCCCCAGAACGGCCAGAGTTCTCGTCCCCACGCAAGCCTGAGGAAGGCTGGCCGGTCGATGGGCCAAGCAGCGTCTACTGGCCATACCACCTTGGATACGTCCGATCTCAGAAGCAAAGCAGAGATGGGTTCGGAAATACTTGGTTGGGACACCTCCTGAGAACACCAGGTATTGTAGACAATTTTGATGACGTTTTGCCATCTTCCCCAGCTCGGCTAGCATGGAGTGGCGCCTTGCTGGACACCGACCTTACGTAAAGTAGAGGCTGGAAGTCACAAGCCTCCCAAGCCCCCCAAGACCTCTAAGATAAGGACGCAACCCCGCCGCCTCTACCAGGCCTCACACCGAGCTCCTTGCCACGGCTAGGAGTGCTTATTGACCCCACAGCCGGCCGTATGCAAATGATGGCGTTAAAAGCATCTCGCGCTGTGAAGGGGCCAGGCTTTCAGCAGCTGCCCAGGGGATGGTTTTAGAGGGCGACCGCCTAACGAGGGCCAGCAGAAGTAACGTCTTCTTCTTCAAAGAAGCTTGTGTAACTAACCCAATCAGACAGCTGCCCAGGAGCTAACCTCAGTGCTAGGAAGGAGCGGGAGGGAATTGAGGGGGTGGTTCCTGCTAAGGCCCTGAAATAATAATAAGACAGGCAGGAGAGTCTGACGCATGGTGGCGGAAAAGCTGCAGGTGCAAATAGGGAATGTGGTCTCGTGCGAGCAACTTGTGCATGCTCGCTGTGTGTGAGTGTGCGCTTCCTAGGTACGGCGCGCTGCAGACAGTCAAAAGGGTTGCTCCCTTTCATTAAAAGTTAATCCCTGGCTGCAGGCTATTAGAAAGCAACTAACCGCGCTCTACTCACCCTACCCAGGTCTACCGGTGAGTCTCGCCGCTGCTCCCGGCCTGTGGCATTGGCCGCGACGCTGACGTTCCGTCGACAGCGCGGCAGCCGATCAGTGAGCTCAGTGGCTCTGAGCGGGGCGTTCTGTCTACAAGACCTTTTTAAGGAGCCAGCAAAAAAGTGAAGAGAAAGGAAAGCACAAAAGCACCTTGTCTCACTAAGCACTGGAAAGGGCAGCCGGCAACCGGACGTCAAAGTGGAAAAGCAGCAAGTGAGAGGCCTGTCTCTGCCTACGGCCACACCACCCTGAACACACCCGATCTCGTCTGATCTTGGAATCTAAGCAGGGTTGGGCCTGGTTAGTACTTGGATGGGAGACCGCCTGGGAATACCAGGTGCTGTAGGCTTTTGCTTTTTCTTACTTCCACAAGCAGGGGTCACTCTCCTCTATGCCTTTTTTCCATTCCTTTTTTCACAAGCGCACACATGCTCCTTTCTTCTTTTCATTTGCTTTCTCTCTTGCGCTATTTAATCCTTGCAAAATACCAGCATCCTTCTCATCACCGTGGGCCTCCAGCATTGTTGCTTATTTACTTTTAATACTAGGCTTCTTTTCACCAGGACCAGCGACTCCCGCATGACTGGAGGCAACCACCGGTAACCTGGAGGCCAGTTTACAGCACAACCCAAGCAAAACACCTTTGCAGGCCACACGACCCCCCCGAAGAGCAGCTCAAATTCACTCGCAACCATCTCACCCTCTTCCTTCATTCACTCCTGGGCGTTTCGCTCCACCCCAAGTTGTTGGTCCAGCTTGCTCTTTCTGTCACATCCCCGCGATGAACGGTTTAGCCTGCAGGAGACCCTGCGCCGAGCCATTTTTAAACACATCTGATGCGGCAGGTGTTTCATTGCTCAACAAACAACACCTATAGGGACGGCACAGCCTATGCATCGGTCCTTCGGAGACTGCCCCAGAACGGCCAGAGTTCTCGTCCCCACGCAAGCCTGAGGAAGGCTGGCCGGTCGATGGGCCAAGCAGCGTCTACTGGCCATACCACCTTGGATACGTCCGATCTCGGAAGCAAAGCAGAGATGGGTTCGGAAATACTTGGTTGGGACACCTCCTGAGAACACCAGGTATTGTAGACAATTTTGATGACGTTTTGCCGTCTTGCGCAGCTCGGCTAGCATGGAGCGGCGCCTTGCTGGACACCGACCTTACGTAAAGTAGAGGATGGAAGTCCCAAGCCTCCCAAGCCCCCCAAGACCTCTAAGATAAGGACGCAACCCCGCCGCCTCTACCAGGCCTCACACCGAGCTCCTTGCCACGGCTAGGAGTGCTTATTGACCCCGCAGCCGGCCGTATGCAAATGATGGCGTTAAAAGCATCTCGCGCTGTGAAGGGGCCAGGCTTTCAGCAGCTGCCCAGGGGATGGTTTTAGAGGGCGACCGCCTAACGAGGGCCAGCAGAAGTAACGTCTTCTTCTTCAAAGAAGCTTGTGTAACTAACCCAATCAGACAGCTGCCCAGGAGCTAACCTCAGTGCTAGGAAGGAGCGGGAGGGAATTGAGGGGGTGGTTCCTGCTAAGGCCCTGAAATAATAATAAGACAGGCAGGAGAGTCTGACGCATGGTGGCGGAAAAGCTGCAGGTGCAAATAGGGAATGTGGTCTCGTGCGAGCAACTTGTGCATGCTCGCTGTGTGTGAGTGTGCGCTTCCTAGGTACGGCGCGCTGCAGACAGTCAAAAGGGTTGCTCCCTTTCATTAAAAGTTAATCCCTGGCTGCAGGCTATTAGAAAGCAACTAACCGCGCTCTTCTCACCCTACCCAGGTCTACCGGTGAGTCTCGCCGCTGCTCCCGGCCTGTGGCATTGGCCGCGACGCTGACGTTCCGTCGACAGCGCGGCAGCCGATCAGTGAGCTCAGCGGCTCTGAGCGGGGCGTTCTGTCTACAAGACCTTTTTAAGGAGCCAGCAAAAAAGTGAAGAGAAAGGAAAGCACAAAAGCACCTTGTCTCACTAAGCACTGGAAAGGGCAGCCGGCAGTCGGACGTCAAAGTAGAAAAGCAGCAAGTGAGAGGCCTGTCTCTTCCTACGGCCACACCACCCTGAACACGCCTGATCTCTTCTGATCTTGGAATCTAAGCAGGGTTGGGCCTGGTTAGTAATTGGATGGGAGACTGCCTGGGAATACCAGGTGCTGTAGGCTTTTGCTTTTTCTTACTTCCACAAGCAGGGGTCACTCTCCTCTATGCCTTTTTTCCATTCCTTTTTTCACAAGCGCACACATGCTCCTTTCTTCTTTTCATTTTCTTTCTCTCTTGCGCTATTTAATCCTTGCAAAATACCAGCATCCTTCTCATCACCGTGGGCCTCCAGCATTGTTGCTTATTTACTTTTAATACTAGGCTTCTTTTCACCAGGACCAGCGACTCCCGCATGACTGGAGGCAACCACCGCTGACCTGGAGGCCAGTTTACAGCACAACCCAAGCAAAACACCTTTGCAGGCCACACGACCCCCCCCAAAGAGCAGCTCAAATTCACTCGCAACCATCTCACCCTCTTCCTTCATTCACTCCTGGGCGTTTCGCTCCACCCCAAGTTGCGGGTCCAGCTTGCTCTTTCTGTCACATCCCCGCGATGAACGGTTTAGCCTGCAGGAGACCCTGCGCCGAGCCATTTTTAAACACATCTGATGCGGCAGGTGTTTCATTGCTCAACAAACAACACCTATAGGGACGGCACAGCCTATGCATCGGTCCTTCGGAGACCGCCCCAGAACGGCCAGAGTTCTCCTCCCCACGCGAGCCTGAGGAAGGCTGGCCGGGCGATGGGCCAAGCAGCGTCTACTGGCCATACCACCTTGGATACGTCTGATCTCGGAAGCAAAGCAGAGATGGGTTTGGAAATACTTGGTTGGGACACCTCCTGAGAACACCAGGTATTGTAGACAATTTTGATGACGTTTTGCCATCTTGCCCAGCTCGGCTAGCATGGAGTGGCGCCTTGCTGGACACCGACCTTACGTAAAGTAGAGGCTGGAAGTCCCAAGCCTCCCAAGCCCCCCAAGACCTCTAAGATAAGGACGCAACCCCGCCGCCTCTACCAGGCCTCACACCGAGCTCCTTGCCACGGCTAGGAGTGCTTATTGACCCCGCAGCCGGCCGTATGCAAATGATGGCGTTAAAAGCATCTCGCGCTGTGAAGGGGCCAGGCTTTCAGCAGCTGCCCAGGGGATGGTTTTAGAGGGCGACCGCCTAACGAGGGCCAGCAGAAGTAACGTCTTCTTCTTCAAAGAAGCTTGTGTAACTAACCCAATCAGACAGCTGCCCAGGAGCTAACCTCGGTGCTAGGAAGGAGCGGGAGGGAATTGAGGGGGTGGTTCCTGCTAAGGCCCTGAAATAATAATAAGACAGGCAGGAGAGTCTGACGCATGGTGGCGGAAAAGCTGCAGGTGCAAATAGGGAATGTGGTCTCGTGCGAGCAACTTGTGCATGCTCGCTGTGTGTGAGTGTGCGCTTCCTAGGTACGGCGCGCTGCAGACAGTCAAAAGGGTTGCTCCCTTTCATTAAAAGTTAATCCCCGGCTGCAGGCTATTAGAAAGCAACTAACCGCGCTCTACTCACCCTACCCAGGTCTACCGGTGAGTCTCGCCGCGGCTCCCGGCCTGTGGCATTGGCCGCGACGCTGACGTTCCGTCGACAGAGCGGCAGCCGATCAGTGAGCTCAGCGGCTCTGAGCGGGGCGTTCTGTCTACAAGACCTTTTTAAGGAGCCAGCAAAAAAGTGAAGAGAAAGGAAAGCACAAAAGCACCTTGTCTTACTAAGCACTGGAAAGGGCAGCCGGCAACCGGACGTCAAAGTGGAAAAGCAGCAAGTGAGAGGCCTGTCTCTGCCTACGGCCACACCACCCTGAACACGCCCGATCTCGTCTGATCTTGGAAGCTAAGCAGGGTTGGGCCTGGTTAGTACTTGGATGGGAGACCGCCTGGGAATACCAGGTGCTGTAGGCTTTTGCTTTTTCTTACTTCCACCAGCAGTGGTCACTCTCCTCTATGCCTTTTTTCCATTCCTTTTTTCACAAGCGCACACATGCTCCTTTCTTCTTTTCATTTGCTTTCTCTCTTGCGCTATTTAATCCTTGCAATATACCAGCATCCTTCTCATCACCGTGGGCCTCCAGCATTGTTGCTTATTTACTTTTAATACTAGGCTTCTTTTCACCAGGACCAGCGACTCCCGCATGACTGGAGGCAACCACCGCTGACCTGGAGGCCAGTTTACAGCACAACCCAAGCAAAACACCTTTGCAGGCCACACGACCCCCCCGAAGAGCAGCTCAAATTCACTCGCAACCATCTCACCCTCTTCCTTCATTCACTCCTGGGCGTTTCGCTCCACCCCAAGTTGTTGGTCCAGCTTGCTCTTTCTGTCACATCCCCGCGATGAACGGTTTAGCCTGCAGGAGACCCTGCGCCGAGCCATTTTTAAACACATCTGTTGCGGCAGGTGTTTCATTGCTCAACAAACAACACCTATAGGGACGGCACAGCCTATGCATCGGTCCTTCGGAGACCGCCCCAGAACGGCCAGAGTTCTCGTCCCCACGCAAGCCTGAGGAAGGCTGGCCGGTCGATGGGCCAAGCAGCGTCTACTGGCCATACCACCTTGGATACGTCCGATCTCGGAAGCAAAGCAGAGATGGGTTCGGAAATACTTGGTTGGGACACCTCCTGAGAACACCAGGTATTGTAGACAATTTTGATGACGTTTTGCCATCTTGCGCAGCTCGGCTAGCATGGAGTGGCGCCTTGCTGGACACCGACCTTACGTAAAGTAGAGGCTGGAAGTCCCAAGCCTCCCAAGCCCCCCAAGACCTCTAAGATAAGGACGCAACCCCGCCGCCTCTACCAGGCCTCACACCGAGCTCCTTGCCACGGCTAGGAGTGCTTATTGACCCCGCAGCCGGCCGTATGCAAATGATGGCGTTAAAAGCATCTCGCGCTGTGAAGGGGCCAGGCTTTCAGCAGCTGCCCAGGGGATGGTTTTAGAGGGCGACCGCCTAACGAGGGCCAGCAGAAGTAACGTCTTCTTCTTCAAAGAAGCTTGTGTAACTAACCCAATCAGACAGCTGCCCAGGAGCTAACCTCAGTGCTAGGAAGGAGCGGGAGGGAATTGAGGGGGTGGTTCCTGCTAAGGCCCTGAAATAATAATAAGACAGGCAGGAGAGTCTGACGCATGGTGGCGGAAAAGCTGCAGGTGCAAATAGGGAATGTGGTCTCGTGCGAGCAACTTGTGCATGCTCGCTGTGTGTGAGTGTGCGCTTCCTAGGTACGGCGCGCTGCAGACAGTCAAAAGGGTTGCTCCCTTTCATTAAAAGTTAATCCCCGGCTGCAGGCTATTAGAAAGCAACTAACCGCGCTCTACTCACCCTACCCAGGTCTACCGGTG
>NW_027362764.1:690264724-690272224 GCF_046119375.1 Phyllobates terribilis
ACACCTTTGCAGGCCACACAACCCCCCCGAAGAGCAGCTCAAATTCACTCGCAACCATCTCACCCTCTTCCTTCATTCACTCCTGGGCGTTTCGCTCCACCCCAAGTTGCGGGTCCAGCTTGCTCTTTCTGTCACATCCCCGCAATGAACGGTTTAGCCTGCAGGAGACCCTGCGCCGAGCCATTTTTAAACACATCTGATGCGGCAGGTGTTTCATTGCTCAACAAACAACACCTATAGGGACGGCACAGCCTATGCATCGGTCCTTCGGAGACCGCCCCAGAACGGCCAGAGTTCTCGTCCCCACGCGAGCCTGAGGAAGGCTGGCCGGGCGATGGGCCAAGCAGCGTCTACTGGCCATACCACCTTGGATACGTCCGATCTCGGAAGCAAAGCAGAGATGGGTTCGGAAATACTTGGTTGGGACACCTCCTGAGAACACCAGGTATTGTAGACAATTTTGATGACGTTTTGCCATCTTGCCCAGCTCGGCTAGCATGGAGTGGCGCCTTGCTGGACACCGACCTTACGTAAAGTAGAGGCTGGAAGTCCCAAGCCTCCCAAGCCCCCCAAGACCTCTAAGATAAGGACGCAACCCCGCCGCCTCTACCAGGCCTCACACCGAGCTCCTTGCCACGGCTAGGAGTGCTTATTGACCCCGCAGCCGGCCGTATGCAAATGATGGCGTTAAAAGCATCTCGCGCTGTGAAGAGGCCAGGCTTTCAGCAGCTGCCCAGGGGATGGTTTTAGAGGGCGACCGCCTAACGAGGGCCAGCAGAAGTAACGTCTTCTTCTTCAAAGAAGCTTGTGTAACTAACCCAATCAGACAGCTGCCCAGGAGCTAACCTCAGTGCTAGGAAGGAGCGGGAGGGAATTGAGGGGGTGGTTCCTGCTAAGGCCCTGAAATAATAATAAGACAGGCAGGAGAGTCTGACGCATGGTGGCGGAAAAGCTGCAGGTGCAAATAGGGAATGTGGTCTCGTGCGAGCAACTTGTGCATGCTCGCTGTGTGTGAGTGTGCGCTTCCTAGGTACGGCGCGCTGCAGACAGTCAAAAGGGTTGCTCCCTTTCATTAAAAGTTAATCCCTGGCTGCAGGCTATTAGAAAGCAACTAACCGCGCTCTACTCACCCTACCCAGGTCTACCGGTGAGTCTCGCCGCTGCTCCCGGCCTGTGGCATTGGCCGCGACGCTGACGTTCCGTCGACAGCGCGGCAGCCGATCAGTAAGCTCAGCGGCTCTGAGCGGGGCGTTCTGTCTACAAGACCTTTTTAAGGAGCCAGCAAAATAGTGAAGAGAAAGGAAAGCACAAAAGCACCTTGTCTTACTAAGCACTGGAAAGGGCAGCCGGCAACCGGACGTCAAAGTGGAAAAGCAGCAAGTGAGAGGCCTGTCTCTGCCTACGGCCACACCACCCTGAACACGCCCGATCTCGTCTGATCTTGGAAGCTAAGCAGGGTCAGGCCTGGTTAGTACTTGGATGGGAGACCGCCTGGGAATACCAGGTGCTGTAGGCTTTTGCTTTTTCTTACTTCCACCAGCAGGGGTCACTCTCCTCTATGCCTTTTTTCCATTCCTTTTTTCACAAGCGCACACATGCTCCTTTCTTCTTTTCATTTGCTTTCTCTCTTGCGCTATTTAATCCTTGCAAAATACCAGCATCCTTCTCATCACCGTGGGCCTCCAGCATTGTTGCTTATTTACTTTTAATACTAGGCTTCTTTTCACCAGGACCAGCGACTCCCGCATGACTGGAGGCAACCACCGCTGACCTGGAGGCAACCACCGGTAACCTGGAGGCCAGTTTATAGCACAACCCAAGCAAAACACCTTTGCAGGCCACACGACCCCCCCGAAGAGCAGCTCAAATTCACTCGCAACCATCTCACCCTCTTCCTTCATTCACTCCTGGGCGTTTCGCTCCACCCCAAGTTGCGGGTCCAGCTTGCTCTTTCTGTCACATCCCCGCGATGAATGGTTTAGCCTGCAGGAGACCCTGCACCGAGCCATTTTTAAACACATCTGATGCGGCAGGTGTTTCATTGCTCAACAAACAACACCTATAGGGACGGCACAGCCTATGCATCGGTCCTTCGGAGACCGCCCCAGAACGGCCAGAGTTCTCGTCCCCACGCGAGCCTGAGGAAGGCTGGCCGGGCGATGGGCCAAGCAGCGTCTACTGGCCATACCACCTTGGATACGTCCGATCTCGGAAGCAAAGCAGAGATGGGTTCGGAAATACTTGGTTGGGACACCTCCTGAGAACACCAGGTATTGTAGACAATTTTGATGACGTTTTGCCATCTTGCCCAGCTCGGCTAGCATTGAGTGGCGCCTTGCTGGACACCGACCTTACGTAAAGTAGAGGCTGGAAGTCCCAAGCCTCCCAAGCCCCCCAAGACCTCTAAGAGACTCAGAAAGAGAATAGGAGGGATCCAATGGCTGGATGTCCTTAAGGACAAAAATGTCCAGGAAGGATGGGAAATTTTTAAAAATGAGATTCTCAAAGCACAATCGTTAACAATCCCGAAAAGTAGGAAGAATGGGAAGCATTTAAGGAAACCAGGATGGATGAACACAGAACTTAAACACATGCTAAAAAGAAAGAAAGAAATGTTTATTAAATGGAAAGAGGGAGGCATATCTAAAGAAGATTATAATGCAGTCTGCAGATCCTGCAGGGCACGTATCAGGTTAGCTAAAGCTGACAATGAATTAAGGCTTGCAAGAGATGTCAAAAGCAATAAAAAAGGATTTTGGGGGTATGTCAAAAGTAAAAGAAAAGTCAAAGATGCTATAGGATTTTTACAGGATGAAAATGGAGAAATGGTAAGAGAGGATGTTGAGAAGGCCGAACTTTTTAATTCCTATTTTGCATCTGTTTTCCCTCAGAAAGAAAATGTAACATCAACTGATCTTCACTGTCCTTTTAAAGGAATAGAGGAATCCAAGTTATCTGTAAACAGAAAGCTTGTGAGGGAATATTTAGCTAACATAAATGAGTTCAAGTCTCCAGGTCCAGATGAATTACACCCCAGAGTACTGAAGGAGATCGTAGAAGAAATTTTAGAACCACTCTCCATAATCTTTGAAAATTCTTGGAGAACAGGAGAAGTCCCAGAAGACTGGAGAAGAGCAAATGTTGTTCCTATCTTCAAAAAGGGGAAGAAGGTGGACCCAGGGAACTATAGGCCGGTGAGTCTGACTTCTATACCAGGAAAGATCTTTGAACAAATTATTAAACAACATGTATGTAAGTACATGGATAAGAATGAAGTGATTAACCAGAGTCAGCATGGGTTTGTAACTAACAAGTCATGTCAGACTAACTTAATTTCCTTCTATGACAGAATCACTGACTGGGTGGATCAGGGAAATGCTGTAGATATAGTATATCTTGACTTCAGCAAAGCATTTGACAAAGTATCTCACACCATCCTTATTGAAAAAATGACCAAGTATGCAATGGACCAGGCAACTGTTAGGTGGATTCATAACTGGCTTAGTGATCGGACTCAAAGGGTGGTTGTAAATGGCTTCACATCCAGCTGGATGAATGTCTCAAGTGGGGTACCACAGGGCTCGGTCCTGGGACCTGTATTGTTCAACATCTTTATCAATGATTTAGATGAAGGAATTGAGGGTAAACTGATTAAATTTGCTGATGACACAAAGCTAGGAGGGATAGCTAATACTAGAGAAGAGAGAGAGAGGATTCAAAAAGACCTAAATAAACTGGAGCAGTGGGCAGCAACCAACAGAATGTTTTTTAACAGGGAAAAATGCAAAGTACTACATCTGGGCAATAAAAATGAAAAAAGCATATACAGAATGGGAGGAATAGAGCTAAGCAACAGTACATGTGAAAAAGACTTAGGTATACTAATAGATCATAGACTGAACATGAGTCAACAGTGTGATGCAGCAGCAAAAAAAGGCAAATACAATTCTGGGATGTATTAACAGAAGCATACAGTCTAGATCACGTGAAGTCATTATCGGTCTTTACTCCTCTTTGGTCAGACCTCATCTGGAATACTGTGTACAGTTTTGGGCACCACATTTTAAAAAAGACATAGACAAACTGGAGCAAGTTCAGAGAAGAGCGACCAGAATGGTGACTGGTCTGCAAACCATGTCCTATGAGGAACGGTTGCAGGATTTGGGAATGTTTAGCTTGCAAAAAAGAAGACTGAGAGGAGACTTAATAGCTGTCTACAAATATGTCAAGGGCTGTCACATTGTAGAAGGATCATCTTTATTCTCATTTGCACAACGAAAGACTAGAAGCAATGGGATGAAACTAAATGGGAGGAGACACAGATTAGATATTAGAAAAAACTTTTTGACAGTGAGGGTGATCAATGAGTGGAACAGGCTGCCACGAGAGGTGGTGAGTTCCCCTTCAATGGACGTCTTCAAACAGAGGCTGGACAGACATCTGTTTGAGATGATTTAGTGAATCCTGCTTTGAGCAGGGGGTTGGACCAGATGACCCAGGAGGTCCCTTCCAACTCTACCATTGTATGATTCTATGATTCTATGATAAGGACGCAACCCCGCCGCCTCTACCAGGCCTCACACCGAGCTCCTTGCCACGGCTAGGAGTGCTTATTGATCCCGCAGCCGGCCGTATGCAAATGATGGCGTTAAAAGCATCTCGCGCTGTGAAGGGGCCAGGCTTTCAGCAGCTGCCCAGGGGATGGTTTTAGAGGGCGACCGCCTAACGAGGGCCAGCAGAAGTAACGTCTTCTTCTTCAAAGAAGCTTGTGTAACTAACCCAATCAGACAGCTGCCCAGGAGCTAACCTCAGTGCTAGGAAGGAGCGGGAGGGAATTGAGGGGGTGGTTCCTGCTAAGGCCCTGAAATAATAATAAGAGAGGCAGGAGAGTCTGACACATGGTGGCGGAAAAGCTGCAGGTGCAAATAGGGAATGTGGTCTCGTGCGAGCAACTTGTGCATGCTCGCTGTGTGTGAGTGTGCGCTTCCTAGGTACGGCGCGCTGCAGACAGTCAAAAGGGTTGCTCCCTTTCATTAAAAGTTAATCCCCGGCTGCAGGCTATTAGAAAGCAACTAACCGCGCTCTACTCACCCTACCCAGGTCTACCGGTGAGTCTCGCCGCTGCTCCCGGCCTGTGGCATTGGCCGCGACGCTGACGTTCCGTCGACAGCGCGGCAGCCGATCAGTGAGCTCAGCGGCTTTGAGCGGGGCGTTCTGTCTACAAGACCTTTTTAAGGAGCCAGCAAAAAAGTGAAGAGAAAGGAAAGCACAAAAGCACCTTGTCTTACTAAGCACTGGAAAGGGCAGCCGGCAACCGGACGTCAAAGTGGAAAAGCAGCAAGTGAGAGTCCTGTATCTGCCTACGGCCACACCACCCTGAACACGCCCGATCTTGTCTGATCTCGGAAGCCAAGCAGGGTCAGGCCTGGTTAGTACTTGGATTGGAGACCGCCTGGGAATACCAGGTGCTGTAGGCTTTTGCTTTTTCTTACTTCCACAAGCAGGGGTCACTCTCCTCTATGCCTTTTTTCCATTCCTTTTTTCACAAGCGCACACATGCTCCTTTCTTCTTTTCATTTGCTTTCTCTCTTGCGCTATTTAATCCTTGCAAAATACCAGCATCCTTCTCATCACCGTGGGCCTCCAGCATTGTTGCTTATTTACTTTTAATACTAGGCTTCTTTTCACCAGGACCAGCGACTCCCGCATGACTGGAGGCAACCACCGCTGACCTGGAGGCAACCACCGGTAACCTGGAGGCCAGTTTACAGCACAACCCAAGCAAAACACCTTTGCAGGCCACACAACCCCCCCGAAGAGCAGCTCAAATTCACTCGCAACCATCTCACCCTCTTCCTTCATTCACTCCTGGGCGTTTCGCTCCACCCCAAGTTGCGGGTCCAGCTTGCTCTTTCTGTCACATCCCCGCGATGAACGGTTTAGCCTGCAGGAGACCCTGCGCCGAGACATTTTTAAACACATATGATGCGGCAGGTGTTTCATTGCTCAACAAACAACACCTATAGGGACGGCACAGCCTATGCATCGGTCCTTCGGAGACCGCCCTAGAACGGCCAGAGTTCTCGTCCCCACGCGAGCCTGAGGAAGGCTGGCCGGGCGATGGGCCAAGCAGCGTCTACTGGCCATACCACCTTGGATACGTCCGATCTCGTAAGCAAAGCAGAGATGGGTTCGGAAATACTTGGTTGGGACACCTCCTGAGAACACCAGGTATTGTAGACAATTTTGATGACGTTTTGCCATCTTGCCCAGCTCGGCTAGCATGGAGTGGCGCCTTGCTGGACACCGACCTTACGTAAAGTAGAGGCTGGAAGTCCCAAGCCCCCCAAGACCTCTAAGATAAGGACGCAACCCCGCCGCCTCTACCAGGCCTCACACCGAGCTCCTTGCCACGGCTAGGAGTGCTTATTGACCCCGCAGCCGGCCGTATGCAAATGATGGCGTTAAAAGCATCTCGCGCTGTGAAGGGGCCAGGCTTTCAGCAGCTGCCCAGGGGATGGTTTTAGAGGGCGACCGCCTAACGAGGGCCAGCAGAAGTAACGTCTTCTTCTTCAAAGAAGCTTGTGTAACTAACCCAATCAGACAGCTGCCCAGGAGCTAACCTCAGTGCTAGGAAGGAGCGGGAGGGAATTGAGGGGGTGGTTCCTGCTAAGGCCCTGAAATAATAATAAGACAGGCAGGAGAGTCTGACGCATGGTGGCGGAAAAGCTGCAGGTGCAAATAGGGAATGTGGTCTCGTGCGAGCAACTTGTGCATGCTCGCTGTGTGTGAGTGTGCGCTTCCTAGGTACGGCGCGCTGCAGACAGTCAAAAGGGTTGCTCCCTTTCATTAAAAGTTAATCCCCGGCTGCAGGCTATTAGAAAGCAACTAACCGCGCTCTACTCACCCTACCCAGGTCTACCGGTGAGTCTCGCCGCTGCTCCCGGCCTGTGGCATTGGCCGCGACGCTGACGTTCCGTCGACAGCGCGGCAGCCGATCAGTGAGCTCAGCGGCTCTGAGCGGGGCGTTCTGTCTACAAGACCTTTTTAAGGAGCCAGCAAAAAAGTGAAGAGAAAGGAAAGCACAAAAGCACCTTGTCTTACTAAGCACTGGAAAGGGCAGCCGGCAACCGGACGTCAAAGTGGAAAAGCAGCAAGTGAGAGTACTGTATCTGCCTACGGCCACACCACCCTGAACACGCCCGATCTTGTCTGATCTTGGAATCTAAGCAGGGTTGGGCCTGGTTAGTACTTGGATGGGAGACTGCCTGGGAATACCAGGTGCTGTAGGCTTTTGCTTTTTCTTACTTCCACAAGCAGGGGTCACTCTCCTCTATGCCTTTTTTCCATTCCTTTTTTCACAAGCGCACACATGCTCCTTTCTTCTTTTCATTTGCTTTCTCTCTTGCGCTTTTTAATCCTTGCAAAATACCAGCATCCTTCTCATCACCGTGGGCCTCCAGCATTGTTGCTTATTTACTTTTAATACTAGGCATCTTT
>NW_027362764.1:690277224-690282224 GCF_046119375.1 Phyllobates terribilis
CAAAAGCACCTTGTCTTACTAAGCACTGGAAAGGGCAGCCGGCAACCGGACGTCAAAGTAGAAAAGCAGCAAGTGAGAGGCCTGTTTCTGCCTACGGCCACACCACCCTGAACACACCTTATCTCGTCTGATCTTGGAGTCTAAGCAGGGTTGGGGCTGGTTAGTACTTGGATGGGAGACCACCTGGGAATATCAGGTGCTGTAGGCTTTTGCTTTTTCTTACTTCCACAAGCAGGGGTCACTCTCCTCTATGCCTTTTTTCCATTCCTTTTTTCACAAGCGCACACATGCTCCTTTCTTCTTTTCATTTGCTTTCTCTCTTGCGCTATTTAATCCTTGCAAAATACCAGCATCCTTCTCATCACCGTGGGCCTCCAGCATTGTTGCTTATTTACTTTTAATACTAGGCTTCTTTTCACCAGGACCAGCGACTCCCGCATGACTGGAGGCAACCACCGCTGACCTGGAGGCAACCACCGGTAACCTGGAGGCCAGTTTACAGCACAACCCAAGCAAAACACCTTTGCAGGCCACACGACCCCCCCGAAGAGCAGCTCAAATTCACTCGCAATCATCTCACCCTCTTCCTTCATTCACTCCTGGGCGTTTCGCTCCACCCCAAGTTGCGGGTCCAGCTTGCTCTTTCTGTCACATCCCCGCGATGAATGGTTTAGCCTGCAGGAGGCCCTGCGCCGAGCCATTTTTAAACACATCTGATGCGGCAGGTGTTTCATTGCTCAACAAACAACACCTATAGGGACAGCACAGCCTATGCATCGGTCCTTCGGAGACCGCCCCAGAACGGCCAGAGTTCTCGTCCCCCCGCGAGCCTGAGGAAGGCTGGCCGGGCGATGGGCCAAGCAGCGTCTACTGGCCATACCACCTTGGATACGTCCGATCTCGGAAGCAAAGCAGAGATGGGTTCGGAAATACTTGGTTGGGACACCTCCTGAGAACACCAGGTATTGTAGACAATTTTGATGACGTTTTGCCATCTTGCCCAGCTCGGCTAGCATGGAGTGGCGCCTTGCTGGACACCGACCTTACGTAAAGTAGAGGCTGGAAGTCCCAAGCCTCCCAAGCCCCCCAAGACCTCTAAGATAAGGACGCAACCCCGCCGCCTCTACCAGGCCTCACACCGAGCTCCTTGCCACGGCTAGGAGTGCTTATTGACCCCGCAGCCGGCCGTATGCAAATGATGGCGTTAAAAGCATCTCGCGCTGTGAAGGGGCCAGGCTTTCAGCAGCTGCCCAGGGGATGGTTTTAGAGGGCGACCGCGTAACGAGGGCCAGCAGAAGTAACGTCTTCTTCTTCAAAGAAGCTTGTGGAACTAACCCAATCAGACAGCTGCCCAGGAGCTAACCTCAGTGCTAGGAAGGAGCGGGAGGGAATTGAGGGGGTGGTTCCTGCTAAGGCCCTGAAATAATAATAAGACAGGCAGGAGAGTCTGACGCATGGTGGCGGAAAAGCTGCAGGTGCAAATAGGGAATGTGGTCTCGTGCGAGCAACTTGTGCATGCTCGCTGTGTGTGAGTGTGCGCTTCCTAGGTACGGCGCGCTGCAGACAGTCAAAAGGGTTGCTCCCTTTCATTAAAAGTTAATCCCCGGCTGCAGGCTATTAGAAAGCAACTAACCGCGCTCTACTCACCCTACCCAGGTCTACCGGTGAGTCTCGCCGCTGCTCCCGGCCTGTGGCATTGGCCGCGACGCTGACGTTCCGTCGACAGCGCGGCAGCCGATCAGTGAGCTCAGTGGCTCTGAGCGGGGCGTTCTGTCTACAAGACCTTTTTAAGGAGCCAGCAAAAAAGTGAAGAGAAAGGAAAGCACAAAAGCACCTTGTCTCACTAAGCACTGGAAAGGGCAGCCGGCAGCCGGACGTCAAAGTAGAAAAGCAGCAAGTGAGAGGCCTGTCTCTGCCTACGGCCACACCACCCTGACCACACCTGATCTTGTCTGATCTCGGAATCTAAGCAGGGTTGGGCCTTCTTGGTACTTGGATGGGAGACCGCCTGGGAATACCAGGTGCTGTAGGCTTTTGCTTTTTCTTACTTCCACAAGCAGGGGTCACTCTCCTCTATGCCTTTTTTCCATTCCTTTTTTCACAAGCGCACACATGCTCCTTTCTTCTTTTCATTTGCTTTCTCTCTTGCGCTATTTAATCCTTGCAAAATACCAGCATCCTTCTCATCACCGTGGGCCTCCAGCATTGTTGCTTATTTACTTTTAATACTAGGCTTCTTTTCACCAGGACCAGCGACTCCCGCATGACTGGAGGCAACCACCGCTGACCTGGAGGCAACCACCGGTAACCTGGAGGCCAGTTTACAGCACAACCCAAGCAAAACACCTTTGCAGGCCACACGACCCCCCCGAAGAGCAGCTCAAATTCACTCGCAATCATCTCACCCTCTTCCTTCATTCACTCCTGGGCGTTTCGCTCCACCCCAAGTTGCGGGTCCAGCTTGCTCTTTCTGTCACATCCCCGAGATGAATGGTTTAGCCTGCAGGAGACCCTGCGCCGAGCCATTTTTAAACACATCTGATGCGGCAGGTGTTTCATTGCTCAACAAACAACACCTATAGGGACGGCACAGCCTATGCATCGGTCCTTCAGAGACCGCCCCAGAACGGCCAGAGTTCTCGTCCCCACGCGAGCCTGAGGAAGGCTGGCCGGGCGATGGGCCAAGCAGCGTCTACTGTCCATACCACCTTGGATACGTCCGATCTCGGAAGCAAAGCAGAGATGGGTTCGGAAATACTTGGTTGGGACACCTCCTGAGAACACCAGGTATTGTAGACAATTTTGATGACGTTTTGCCATCTTGCCCAGCTCGGCTAGCATGGAGTGGCGCCTTGCTGGACACCGACCTTACGTAAAGTAGAGGCTGGAAGTCCCAAGCCTCCCAAGACCTCTAAGATAAGGACGCAACCCCGCCGCCTCTACCAGGCCTCACACCGAGCTCCTTGCCACGGCTAGGAGTGCTTATTGACCCCGCAGCCGGCCGTATGCATATGATGGCGTTAAAAGCATCTCGCGCTGTGAAGGGGCCAGGCTTTCAGCAGCTGCCCAGGGGATGGTTTTAGAGGGCGACCGCCTAACGAGGGCCAGCAGAAGTAACGTCTTCTTCTTCAAAGAAGCTTGTGTAACTAACCCAATCAGACAGCTGCCCAGGAGCTAACTTCAGTGCTAGGAAGGAGCGGGAGGGAATTGAGGGGGTGGTTCCTGCTAAGGCCCTGAAATAATAATAAGACAGGCAGGAGAGTCTGACGCATGGTGGCGGAAAAGCTGCAGGTGCAAATAGGGAATGTAGTCTCGTGCGAGCAACTTGTGCATGCTCGCTGTGTGTGAGTGTGCGCTTCCTAGGTACGGCGCGCTGCAGACAGTCAAAAGGGTTGCTCCCTCTCATTAAAAGTTAATCCCCGGCTGCAGGCTATTAGAAAACAACTAACCGCGCTCTACTCACCCTACCCAGGTCTACCGGTGAGTCTCGCCGCTGCTCCCGGCCTGTGGCATTGGCCGCGACGCTGACGTTCTGTCGACAGCGCGGCAGCCGATCAGTGAGCTCAGTGGCTCTGAGCGGGGCGTTCTGTCTACAAGACCTTTTTAAGGAGCCAGTAAAAAAGTGAAGAGAAAGGAAAGCACAAAAGCACCTTGTCTTACTAAGCACTGGAAAGGGCAGCCGGCAGTCGGACGTCAAAGTAGAAAAGCAGCAAGTGAGAGGCCTGTCTCTGCCTACGGCCACACCACCCTGAACACACCCGATCTCGTCTGATCTTGGAATCTAAACAGGGTTGGGCCTGGTTAGTAATTGGATGGGAGACCGCCTGGGAATACCAGGTGCTGTAGGCTTTTGCTTTTTCTTACTTCCACAAGCAGGGGTCACTCTCCTCTATGCCTTTTTTCCATTCCTTTTTTCACAAGCGCACACATGCTCCTTTCTTCTTTTCATTTGCTTTCTCTCTTGCGCTATTTAATCCTTGCAAAATACCAGCATCCTTCTCATCACCGTGGGCCTCCAGCATTGTTGCTTATTTACTTTTAATACTAGGCTTCTTTTCACCAGGACCAGCGACTCCCGCATGACTGGAGGCAACCACCGCTGACCTGGAGGCCAGTTTACAGCACAACCCAAGCAAAACACCTTTGCAGGCCACACGACCCCCCCGAAGAGCAGCTCAAATTAACTCGCAACCATCTCACCCTCTTCCTTCATTCACTCCTGGGCGTTTCGCTCCACCCCAAGTTGTTGGTCCAGCTTGCTCTTTCTGTCACATCCCCGCGATGAACGGTTTAGCCTGCAGGAGACCCTGCGCCGAGCCATTTTTAAACACATCTGATGCGGCAGGTGTTTCATTGCTCAACAAACAACACCTATAGGGACGGCACAGCCTATGCATCGGTCCTTCGGAGACCGCCCCAGAACGGCCAGAGTTCTCGTCCCCACGCAAGCCTGAGGAAGGCTGGCCGGTCGATGGGCCAAGCAGCGTCTACTGGCCATACCACCTTGGATACGTCCGATCTCGGAAGCAAAGCAGAGATGGGTTCGGAAATACTTGGTTGGGACACCTCCTGAGAACACCAGGTATTGTAGACAATTTTGATGACGTTTTGCCGTCTTGCGCAGCTCGGCTAGCATGGAGCGGCGCCTTGCTGGACACCGACCTTACGTAAAGTAGAGGATGGAAATCCCAAGCCTCCCAAGCCCCCCAAGACCTCTAAGATAAGGATGCAACCCCGCCGCCTCTACCAGGCCTCACACCGAGCTCCTTGCCACGGCTAGGAGTGCTTATTGACCCCGCAGCCGGCCGTATGCAAATGATGGCGTTAAAAGCATCTCGCGCTGTGAAGGGGCCAGGCTTTCAGCAGCTGCCCAGGGGATGGTTTTAGAGGGCGACCGCCTAACGAGGGCCAGCAGAAGTAACGTCTTCTTCTTCAAAGAAGCTTGTGTAACTAACCCAATCAGACAGCTGCCCAGGAGCTAACCTCAGTGCTAGGAAGGA
>NW_027362764.1:690284724-690334724 GCF_046119375.1 Phyllobates terribilis
CACCAGCAAGGGTCACTCTCCTCTATGCCTTTTTTCCATTCCTTTTTTCACAAGCGCACACATGCTCCTTTCTTCTTTTCATTTGCTTTCTCTCTTGCGCTATTTAATCCTTGCAAAATACCAGCATCCTTCTCATCACCGTGGGCCTCCAGCATTGTTGCTTATTTACTTTTAATACTAGGCTTCTTTTCACCAGGACCAGCGACTCCCGCATGACTGGAGGCAACCACCGCTGACCTGGAGGCAACCACCGGTAACCTGGAGGCCAGTTTACAGCACAACCCAAGCAAAACACCTTTGCAGGCCACACGACCCCCCCGAAGAGCAGCTCAAATTAACTCGCAACCATCTCACCCTCTTCCTTCATTCACTCCTGGGCGTTTCGCTCCACCCCAAGTTGTTGGTCCAGCTTGCTCTTTCTGTCACATCCCCGCGATGAACGGTTTAGCCTGCATGAGACCCTGCGCCGAGCCATTTTTAAACACATCTGATGCGGCAGGTGTTTCATTGCTCAACAAACAACACCTATAGGGACGGCACAGCCTATGCATCGGTCCTTCGGAGACCGCCCCAGAACGGCCAGAGTTCTCGTCCCCACGCAAGCCTGAGGAAGGCTGGCCGGTCGATGGGCCAAGCAGCGTCTACTGGCCATACCACCTTGGATACGTCCGATCTCGGAAGCAAAGCAGAGATGGGTTCGGAAATACTTGGTTGGGACACCTCCTGAGAACACCAGGTATTGTAGACAATTTTGATGACGTTTTGCCGTCTTGCGCAGCTCGGCTAGCATGGAGCGGCGCCTTGCTGGACACCGACCTTACGTAAAGTAGAGGATGGAAATCCCAAGCCTCCCAAGCCCCCCAAGACCTCTAAGATAAGGATGCAACCCCGCCGCCTCTACCAGGCCTCACACCGAGCTCCTTGCCACGGCTAGGAGTGCTTATTGACCCCGCAGCCGGCCGTATGCAAATGATGGCGTTAAAAGCATCTCGCGCTGTGAAGGGGCCAGGCTTTCAGCAGCTGCCCAGGGGATGGTTTTAGAGGGCGACCGCCTAACGAGGGCCAGCAGAAGTAACGTCTTCTTCTTCAAAGAAGCTTGTGTAACTAACCCAATCAGACAGCTGCCCAGGAGCTAACCTCAGTGCTAGGAAGGAGCGGGAGGGAATTGAGGGGGTGGTTCCTGCTAAGGCCCTGAAATAATAATAAGACAGGCAGGAGAGTCTGACGCATGGTGGCGGAAAAGCTGCAGGTGCAAATAGGGAATGTGGTCTCGTGCGAGCAACTTGTGCATGCTCGCTGTGTGTGAGTGTGCGCTTCCTAGGTACGGCGCGCTGCAGACAGTCAAAAGGGTTGCTCCCTTTCATTAAAAGTTAATCCCCGGCTGCAGGCTATTAGAAAGCAACTAACCGCGCTCTACTCACCCTACCCAGGTCTACCGGTGAGTCTCGCCGCTGCTCCCGGCCTGTGGCATTGGCCGCGACGCTGACGTTCCGTCGACAGCGCGGCAGCCGATCAGTGAGCTCAGCGGCTCTGAGCGGGGCGTTCTGTCTACAAGACCTTTTTAAGGAGCCAGCAAAAAAGTGAAGAGAAAGGAAAGCACAAAAGCACCTTGTCTCACTAAGCACTGGAAAGGGCAGCCGGCAGTCGGACGTCAAAGTAGAAAAGCAGCAAGTGAGAGGCCTGTCTCTGCCTACGGCCACACCACCGTGAACACGCCTGATCTTGTCTGATCTCGGAAGCTAAGCAGGGTTGGGCCTGGTTAGTACTTGGAAGGGAGACTGCCTGGGAATACCAGGTGCTGTAGGCTTTTGCTTTTTCTTACTTCCACCAGCAAGGGTCACTCTCCTCTATGCCTTTTTTCCATTCCTTTTTTCACAAGCGCACACATGCTCCTTTCTTCTTTTCATTTGCTTTCTCTCTTGCGCTATTTAATCCTTGCAAAATACCAGCATCCTTCTCATCACCGTGGGCCTCCAGCATTGTTGCTTATTTACTTTTAATACTAGGCTTCTTTTCACCAGGACCAGCGACTCCCGCATGACTGGAGGCAACCACCGCTGACCTGGAGGCAACCACTGGTAACCTGGAGGCCAGTTTACAGCACAACCCAAGCAAAACACCTTTGCAGGCCACACGACCCCCCCCAAAGAGCAGCTCAAATTCACTCGCAAACATCTCACCCTCTTCCTTCATTCACTCCTGGGCGTTTCGCTCCACCCCAAGTTGCGGGTCCAGCTTGCTCTTTCTGTCACATCCCCGCGATGAACGGTTTAGCCTGCAGGAGACCCTGCGCCAAGCCATTTTTAAACACATCTGTTGCGACAGGTGTTTCATTGCTCAACAAACAACACCTATAGGGACGGCACAGCCTATGCATCGGTCCTTCGGAGACCGCCCCAGAACGGCCAGAGTTCTCGTCCCCACGCGAGCCTGAGGAAGGCTGGCCGGTCGATGGGCCAAGCAGCGTCTACTGGCCATACCACCTTGGATACGTCCGATCTCGGAAGCAAAGCAGAGATGGGTTCGGAAATACTTGGTTGGGACACCTCCTGAGAACACCAGGTATTGTAGACAATTTTGATGACGTTTTGCCATCTTGCCCAGCTCGGCTAGCATGGAGTGGCGCCTTGCTGGACACCGACCTTACGTAAAGTAGAGGCTGGAAGTCCCAAGCCTCCCAAGCCCCCCAAGAGCTCTAAGATAAGGACGCAACCCGCCGCCTCTACCAGGCCTCACACCGAGCTCCTTGCCACGGCTAGGAGTGCTTATTGACCCCGCAGCCGGCCGTATGCAAATGATGGCGTTAAAAGCATCTCTCTCGCGCTGTGAAGGGGCCAGGCTTTCAGCAGCTGCCCAGGGGATGGTTTTAGAGGGCGACCGCCTAACGAGGGCCAGCAGAAGTAACGTCTTCTTCTTCAAAGAAGCTTGTGTAACTAACCCAATCAGACAGCTGCCCAGGAGCTAACCTCAGTGCTAGGAAGGAGCGGGAGGGAATTGAGGGGGTGGTTCCTGCTAAGGCCCTGAAATAATAATAAGACAGGCAGGAGAGTCTGACGCATGGTGGCGGAAAAGGTGCAGGTGCAAATAGGGAATGTGGTCTCGTGCGAGCAACTTGTGCATGCTCGCTGTGTGTGAGTGTGCGCTTCCTAGGTACGGCGCGCTGCAGACAGTCAAAAGGGTTGCTCCCTTTCATTAAAAGTTAATCCCCGGCTGCAGGCTATTAGAAAGCAACTAACCGCGCTCTACTCACCCTACCCAGGTCTACCGGTGAGTCTCGCCGCTGCTCCCGGCCTGTGGCATTGGCCGCGACGCTGACGTTCCGTCGACAGCGCGGCAGCCGATCAGTGAGCTCAGCGGCTCTGAGCGGGGCGTTCTGTCTACAAGACCTTTTTAAGGAGCCAGCAAAAAAGTGAAGAGAAAGGAAAGCACAAAAGCACCTTGTCTTACTAAGCACTGGAAAGGGCAGCCGGCAACCGGACGTCAAAGTAGAAAAGCAGCAAGTGAGAGGCCTGTCTCTGCCTACGGCCACACCACCGTGAACACGCCTGATCTTGTCTGATCTCGGAAGCTAAGCAGGGTTGGGCCTGGTTAGTACTTGGATGGGAGACTGCCTGGGAATACCAGGTGCTGTAGGCTTTTGCTTTTTCTTACTTCCACCAGCAAGGGTCACTCTCCTCTATGCCTTTTTTCCATTCCTTTTTTCACAAGCGCACACATGCTCCTTTCTTCTTTTCATTTGCTTTCTCTCTTGCGCTATTTAATCCTTGCAAAATACCAGCATCCTTCTCATCACCGTGGGCCTCCAGCATTGTTGCTTATTTACTTTTAATACTAGGCTTCTTTTCACCAGGACCAGCGACTCCCGCATGACTGGAGGCAACCACCGCTGACCTGGAGGCAACCACCGGTAACCTGGAGGCCAGTTTACAGCACAACCCAAGCAAAACACCTTTGCAGGCCACACGACCCCCCCCAAAGAGCAGCTCAAATTCACTCGCAACCATCTCACCCTCTTCCTTCATTCACTCCTGGGCGTTTCGCTCCACCCCAAGTTGCGGGTCCAGCTTGCTCTTTCTGTCACATCCCCGCGATGAATGGTTTAGCCTGCAGGAGACCCTGCGCCGAGCCATTTTTAAACACATCTGTTGCGACAGGTGTTTCATTGCTCAACAAACAACACCTATAGGGACGGCACAGCCTATGCATCGGTCCTTCGGAGACCGCCCCAGAACGGCCAGAGTTCTCGTCCCCACGCGAGCCTGAGGAAGGCTGGCCGGGCGATGGGCCAAGCAGCGTCTACTGGCCATACCACCTTGGATACGTCCGATCTCGGAAGCAAAGCAGAGATGGGTTCGGAAATACTTGGTTGGGACACCTCCTGAGAACACCAGGTATTGTAGACAATTTTGATGACGTTTTGCCATCTTGCCCAGCTCGGCTAGCATGGAGTGGCGCCTTGCTGGACACCGACCTTACGTAAAGTAGAGGCTGGAAGTCCCAAGCCTCCCAAGCCCCCCAAGACCTCTAAGATAAGGACGCAACCCCGCCGCCTCTAACAGGCCTCACACCGAGCTCCTTACCACGGCTAGGAGTGCTTATTGACCCCGCAGCCGGCCGTATGCAAATGATGGCGTTAAAAGCATCTCGCGCTGTGAAGGGGCCAGGCTTTCAGCAGCTGCCCAGGGGATGGTTTTAGAGGGCGACCGCCTAACGAGGGCCAGCAGAAGTAACGTCTTCTTCTTCAAAGAAGCTTGTGTAACTAACCCAATCAGACAGCTGCCCAGGAGCTAACCTCAGTGCTAGGAAGGAGCGGGAGGGAATTGAGGGGGTGGTTCCTGCTAAGGCCCTGAAATAATAATAAGACAGGCAGGAGAGTCTGACGCATGGTGGCGGAAAAGCTGCAGGTGCAAATAGGGAATGTGGTCTCGTGCGAGCAACTTGTGCATGCTCGCTGTGTGTGAGTGTGCGCTTCCTAGGTACGGCGCGCTGCAGACAGTCAAAAGGGTTGCTCCCTTTGATTAAAAGTTAATCTAGAAAGCAACTAACCGCGCTCTACTCACCCTACCCAGGTCTACCGGTGAGTCTCGCCGCTGCTCCCGGCCTGTGGCATTGGCCGCGACGCTGACGTTCCGTCGACAGCGCGGCAGCCGATCAGTGAGCTCAGCGGCTCTGAGCGGGGCGTTCTGTCTACAAGACCTTTTTAAGGAGCCAGCAAAAAAGTGAAGAGAAAGGAAAGCACAAAAGCACCTTGTCTCACTAAGCACTGGAAAGGGCAGCCGGCAACCGGACGTCAAAGTAGAAAAGCAGCAAGTGAGAGACCTGTCTCCTCCTCCGGCCACACCACTCTGAACACGCCCGATCTCGTCTGATCTCGGAAACTAAGCAGGGTCAGGCCTGGTTAGTACTTGGATGGGAGACTGCCTGGGAATACCAGGTGCTGTAGGCTTTTGCTTTTTCTTACTTCCACAAGCAGGTGTCACTCTCCTCTATGCCTTTTTTCCATTCCTTTTTTCACAAGCGCACACATGCTCCTTTCTTCTTTTCATTTGCTTTCTCTCTTGTGCTATTTAATCCTTGCAAAATACCAGCATCCTTCTCATCACCGTGGGCCTCCAGCATTGTTGCTTATTTACTTTTAATACTAGGCTTCTTTTCACCAGGACCAGCGACTCCCGCATGACTGGAGGCAACCACCGCTGACCTGGAGGCAACCACCGGTAACCTGGAGGCCAGTTTACAGCACAACCCAAGCAAAACACCTTTGGAGGCCACACGACCCCCCCCGAAGAGCAGCTCAAATTCACTCGCAACCATCTCACCCTCTTCCTTCATTCACTCCTGGGCGTTTCGCTCCACCCCTAGTTGCGGGTCCAGCTTGCTCTTTCTGTCACATCCCCGCGATGAACGGTTTAGCCTGCAGGAGACCCTGCACCGAGCCATTTTTAAACACATCTGATGCGGCAGGTGTTTCATTGCTCAACAAACAACACCTATAGGGACAGCACAGCCTATGCATCGGTCCTTCGTAGACCGCACCAGAACGGCCAGAGTTCTCGTCCCCACGCGAGCCTGTGGAAGGCTGGCCGGGTGATGGGCCAAGCAGCGTCTACTGACCATACCACCTTGGATATGTCTGATCTCGGAAGCAAAGCAGAGATGGGTTCGGAAATACTTGGTTGGGACACCTCCTGAGAACACCAGGTATTGTAGACAATTTTGATGACGTTTTGCCATCTTGCCCAGCTCGGCTAGCATGGAGTGGCGCCTTGCTGGACACCGACCTTACGTAAAGTAGAGGCTGGAAGTCCCAAGCCTCCCAAGCCCCCCAAGACCTCTAAGATAAGGACGCAACCCCGCCGCCTCTACCAGGCCTCACACCGAGCTCCTTGCCACGGCTAGGAGTGCTTATTGACCCCGCAGCCGGCCGTATGCAAATGATGGCGTTAAAAGCATCTCGCGCTGTGAAGGGGCCAGGCTTTCAGCAGCTGCCCAGGGGATGGTTTTAGAGGGCGACCGCCTAACGAGGGCCAGCAGAAGTAACGTCTTCTTCTTCAAAGAAGCTTGTGTAAATAACCCAATCAGACAGCTGCCCAGGAGCTAACCTCAGTGCTAGGAAGGAGCGGGAGGGAATTGAGGGGGTGGTTCCTGCTAAGGCCCTGAAATAATAATAAAACAGGCAGGAGAGTCTGACGCATGGTGGCGGAAAAGCTGCAGGTGCAAATAGGGAATGTGGTCTCGTGCGAGCAACTTGTGCATGCTCGCTGTGTGTGAGTGTGCGCATCCTAGGTACGGCGCGCTGCAGACAGTCAAAAGGGTTGCTCCCTTTCATTAAAAGTTAATCCCCGGCTGCAGGCTATTAGAAAGCAACTAACCGCGCTCTACTCACCCTACCCAGGTCTACCGGTGAGTCTCGCCGCTGCTCCCGGCCTGTGGCATTGGCCGCGACGCTGACGTTCCGTCGACAGCGCGGCAGCCGATCAGTGAGCTCAGCGGCTCTGAGCGGGGCGTTCTGTCTACAAGACCTTTTTAAGGAGCCAGCAAAAAAGTGAAGAGAAAGGAAAGCACAAAAGTACCTTGTCTTACTATGCACTGGAAAGGGCAGCCGGCAACCGGACGTCAAAGTAGAAAAGCAGCAAGTGAGAGGCCTGTCTCTTCCTCCGGCCACACCACCCTGAACACGCCCGGTCTCGTCTGATCTCGGAAACTAAGCAGGGTCAGGCCTGGTTAGTACTTGGATGGGAGACTACCTGGGAATACCAGGTGCTGTAGGCTTTTGCTTTTTCTTACTTCACAAGCAGGGGTCACTCTCCTCTATGCCTTTTTTCCATTCCTTTTTTCACAAGCGCACACATGCTCCTTTCTTCTTTTCATTTGCTTTCTCTCTTGCGCTATTTAATCCTTGCAAAATACCAGCATCCTTCTCATCACCGTGGGCCTCCAGCATTGTTGCTTATTTACTTTTAATACTAGGCTTCTTTTCACCAGGACCAGCGACTCCCAGCTGACTGGAGGCAACCACCGCTGACCTGGAGGCAACCACCGGTAACCTGGAGGCCAGTTTACAGCACAACCCAAGCAAAACACCTTTGCAGGCCACACGACCCCCGCGAAGAGCAGCTCAAATTCACTCGCAACCATCTCACCCTCTTCCTTCATTCACTCCTGGGCGTTTCGCTCCACCCCTAGTTGCGGGTCCAGCTTGCTCTTTCTGTCACATCCCCGCGATGAACGGTTTAGCCTGCAGGAGACCCTGCGCCGAGCCATTTTTAAACACATCTGATGCGGCAGGTGTTTCATTGCTCAACAAACAACACCTATAGGGACGGCACAGCCTATGCATCGGTCCTTCGGAGACCGCCCCAGAACGGCCAGAGTTCTCGTCCCCACGCGAGCCTGAGGAAGGCTGGCCGGTCGATGGGCCAAGCAGCGTCTACTGGCCATACCACCTTGGATACGTCCGATCTCGGAAGCAAAGCAGAGATGGGTTTGGAAATACTTGTTTGGGACACCTCCTGAGAACACCAGGTATTGTAGACAATTTTGATGACGTTTTGCCATCTTGCCCAGCTCGGCTAGCATTGAGTGGCGCCTTGCTGGACACCGACCTTACGTAAAGTAGAGGCTGGAAGTCCCAAGCCTCCCAAGCCCCCCAAGACCTCTAAGATAAGGACGCAACCCCGCCGCCTCTACCAGGCCTCACACCGAGCTCCTTGCCACGGCTAGGAGTGCTTATTGACCCCGCAGCCGGCCGTATGCAAATGATGGCGTTAAAAGCATCTCGCGCTGTGAAGGGGCCAGGCTTTCAGCAGCTGCCCAGGGGATGGTTTTAGAGGGCGACCGCCTAACGAGGGCCAGCAGAAGTAACGTCTTCTTCTTCAAAGAAGCTTGTGTAACTAACCCAATCAGACAGCTGCCCAGGAGCTAACCTCAGTGCTAGGAAGGAGCGGGAGGGAATTGAGGGGGTGGTTCCTGCTAAGGCCCTGAAATAATAATAAGACAGGCAGGAGAGTCTGACGCATGGTGGCGGAAAAGCTGCAGGTGCAAATAGGGAATGTGGTCTCGTGCGAGCAACTTGTGCATGCTCGCTGTGTGTGAGTGTGCGCTTCCTAGGTACGGCGCGCTGCAGACAGTCAAAAGGGTTGCTCCCTTTGATTAAAAGTTAATCTAGAAAGCAACTAACCGCACTCTACTCACCCTACCCAGGTCTACCGGTGAGTCTCGCCGCTGCTCCCGGCCTGTGGCATTGGCCGCGACGCTGACGTTCCGTCGACAGCGCGGCAGCCGATCAGTGAGCTCAGCGGCTCTGAGCGGGGCGTTCTGTCTACAAGACCTTTTTAAGGAGCCAGCAAAAAAGTGAAGAGAAAGGAAAGCACAAAAGCACCTTGTCTCACTAAGCACTGGAAAGGGCAGCCGGCATCCGGACGTCAAAGTAGAAAAGCAGCAAGTGAGAGACCTGTCTCCTCCTCCGGCCACACCACCCTGAACACGCCCGATCTCGTCTGATCTCGGAAACTAAGCAGGGTCAGGCCTGGTTAGTACTTGGATGGGAGACTGCCTGGGAATACCAGGTGCTGTAGGCTTTTGCTTTTTCTTACTTCCACAAGCAGGTGTCACTCTCCTCTATGCCTTTTTTCCATTCCTTTTTTCACAAGCGCACACATGCTCCTTTCTTCTTTTCATTTGCTTTCTCTCTTGCGCTATTTAATCCTTGCAAAATACCAGCATCCTTCTCATCACCGTGGGCCTCCAGCATTGTTGCTTATTTACTTTTAATACTAGGCTTCTTTTCACCAGGACCAGCGACTCCCGCATGACTGGAGGCAACCACCGCTGACCTGGAGGCAACCACCGGTAACCTGGAGGCCAGTTTACAGCACAACCCAAGCAAAACACCTTTGGAGGCCACACGACCCCCCCCGAAGAGCAGCTCAAATTCACTCGCAACCATCTCACCCTCTTCCTTCATTCACTCCTGGGCGTTTCGCTCCACCCCTAGTTGCGGGTCCAGCTTGCTCTTTCTGTCACATCCCCGCGATGAACGGTTTAGCCTGCAGGAGACCCTGCGCCGAGCCATTTTTAAACACATCTGATGCGGCAGGTGTTTCATTGCTCAACAAACAACACCTATAGGGACAGCACAGCCTATGCATCGGTCCTTCGTAGACCGCACCAGAACGGCCAGAGTTCTCGTCCCCACGCGAGCCTGTGGAAGGCTGGCCGGGTGATGGGCCAAGCAGCGTCTACTGACCATACCACCTTGGATATGTCTGATCTCGGAAGCAAAGCAGAGATGGGTTCGGAAATACTTGGTTGGGACACCTCCTGAGAACACCAGGTATTGTAGACAATTTTGATGACGTTTTGCCATCTTGCCCAGCTCGGCTAGCATGGAGTGGCGCCTTGCTGGACACCGACCTTACGTAAAGTAGAGGCTGGAAGTCCCAAGCCCCCCAAGACCTCTAAGATAAGGATGCAACCCCGCCGCCTCTACCAGGCCTCACACCGAGCTCCTTGCCACGGCTAGGAGTGCTTATTGACCCCGCAGCCGGCCGTATGCAAATGATGGCGTTAAAAGCATCTCGCGCTGTGAAGGGGCCAGGCTTTCAGCAGCTGCCCAGGGGATGGTTTTAGAGGGCGACCGCCTAACGAGGGCCAGCAGAAGTAACGTCTTCTTCTTCAAAGAAGCTTGTGTAAATAACCCAATCAGACAGCTGCCCAGGAGCTAACCTCAGTGCTAGGAAGGAGCGGGAGGGAATTGAGGGGGTGGTTCCTGCTAAGGCCCTGAAATAATAATAAAACAGGCAGGAGAGTCTGACGCATGGTGGCGGAAAAGCTGCAGGTGCAAATAGGGAATGTGGTCTCGTGCGAGCAACTTGTGCATGCTCGCTGTGTGTGAGTGTGCGCATCCTAGGTACGGCGCGCTGCAGACAGTCAAAAGGGTTGCTCCCTTTCATTAAAAGTTAATCCCCGGCTGCAGGCTATTAGAAAGCAACTAACCGCGCTCTACTCACCCTACCCAGGTCTACCGGTGAGTCTCGCCGCTGCTCCCGGCCTGTGGCATTGGCCGCGACGCTGACGTTCCGTCGACAGCGCGGCAGCCGATCAGTGAGCTCAGCGGCTCTGAGCGGGGCGTTCTGTCTACAAGACCTTTTTAAGGAGCCAGCAAAAAAGTGAAGAGAAAGGAAAGCACAAAAGCACCTTGTCTTACTAAGCACTGGAAAGGGCAGCCGGCAACCGGACGTCAAAGTAGAAAAGCAGCAAGTGAGAGGCCTGTCTCTTCCTCCGGCCACACCACCCTGAACACGCCCAGTCTCGTCTGATCTCGGAAACTAAGCAGGGTCAGGCCTGGTTAGTACTTGGATGGAAGACTACCTGGGAATACCAGGTGCTGTAGGCTTTTGCTTTTTCTTACTTCACAAGCAGGGGTCACTCTCCTCTATGCCTTTTTTCCATTCCTTTTTTCACAAGCGCACACATGCTCCTTTCTTCTTTTCATTTGCTTTCTCTCTTGCGCTATTTAATCCTTGCAAAATACCAGCATCCTTCTCATCACCGTGGGCCTCCAGCATTGTTGCTTATTTACTTTTAATACTAGGCTTCTTTTCACCAGGACCAGCGACTCCCAGCTGACTGGAGGCAACCACCGCTGACCTGGAGGCAACCACCGGTAACCTGGAGGCCAGTTTACAGCACAACCCAAGCAAAACACCTTTGCAGGCCACACGACCCCCGCGAAGAGCAGCTCAAATTCACTCGCAACCATCTCACCCTCTTCCTTCATTCACTCCTGGGCGTTTCGCTCCACCCCTAGTTGCGGGTCCAGCTTGCTCTTTCTGTCACATCCCCGCGATGAACGGTTTAGCCTGCAGGAGACCCTGCGCCGAGCCATTTTTAAACACATCTGATGCGGCAGGTGTTTCATTGCTCAACAAACAACACCTATAGGGACGGCACAGCCTATGCATCGGTCCTTCGGAGACCGCCCCAGAACGGCCAGAGTTCTCGTCCCCACGCGAGCCTGAGGAAGGCTGGCCGGTCGATGGGCCAAGCAGCGTCTACTGGCCATACCACCTTGGATACGTCCGATCTCGGAAGCAAAGCAGAGATGGGTTTGGAAATACTTGTTTGGGACACCTCCTGAGAACACCAGGTATTGTAGACAATTTTGATGACGTTTTGCCATCTTGCCCAGCTCGGCTAGCATTGAGTGGCGCCTTGCTGGACACCGACCTTACGTAAAGTAGAGGCTGGAAGTCCCAAGCCTCCCAAGCCCCCCAAGACCTCTAAGATAAGGACGCAACCCCGCCGCCTCTACCAGGCCTCACACCGAGCTCCTTGCCACGGCTAGGAGTGCTTATTGACCCCGCAGCCGGCCGTATGCAAATGATGGCGTTAAAAGCATCTCGCGCTGTGAAGGGGCCAGGCTTTCAGCAGCTGCCCAGGGGATGGTTTTAGAGGGCGACCGCCTAACGAGGGCCAGCAGAAGTAACGTCTTCTTCTTCAAAGAAGCTTGTGTAACTAACCCAATCAGACAGCTGCCCAGGAGCTAACCTCAGTGCTAGGAAGGAGCGGGAGGGAATTGAGGGGGTGGTTCCTGCTAAGGCCCTGAAATAATAATAAGACAGGCAGGAGAGTCTGACGCATGGTGGCGGAAAAGCTGCAGGTGCAAATAGGGAATGTGGTCTCGTGCGAGCAACTTGTGCATGCTCGCTGTGTGTGAGTGTGCGCTTCCTAGGTACGGCGCGCTGCAGACAGTCAAAAGGGTTGCTCCCTTTCATTAAAAGTTAATCCCCGGCTGCAGACTATTAGAAAGAAACTAACCGCGCTCTACTCACCCTACCCAGGTCTACCGGTGAGTCTCGCCGCTGCTCCCGGCCTGTGGCATTGGCCGCGACGCTGACATTCCGTCGACAGCGCGGCAGCCGATCAGTGAGCTCAGCGGCTCTGAGCGGGGCGTTCTGTCTACAAGACCTTTTTAAGGAGCCAGCAAAAAAGTGAAGAGAAAGGAAAGCACAAAAGCACCTTGTCTTACTAAGCACTGGAAAGGGCAGCCGGCAACCGGACTTCAAAGTAGAAAAGCAGCAAGTGAGAGGTCTGTCTTTGCCTACGGCCACACCACCCTGAACACACCTGATCTCGTCTGATCTTGAAATCTAAGCAGGGTTGGGGCTGGTTAGTACTTGGATGGGAGACCGCCTGGGAATACCAGGTGCTGTAGGCTTTTGCTTTTTTTTACTTCCACAAGCAGGGGTCACTCTCCTCTATGCCTTTTTTCCATTCCTTTTTTCACAAGCGCACACATGCTCCTTTCTTCTTTTCATTTGCTTTCTCTCTTGCACTATTTAATCCTTGCAAAATACCAGCATCCTTCTCATCACCGTGGGCCTCCAGCATTGTTGCTTATTTACTTTTAATACTAGGCTTCTTTTCACCAGGACCAGCGACTCCCGCATGACTGGAGGCAACCACCGCTGACCTGGAGGCCAGTTTACAGCACAACCCAAGCAAAACACCTTTGCAGGCCACACGACCCCCCTGAAGAGCAGCTCAAATTCACTCGCAACCATCTCACCCTCTTCCTTCATTCACTAATGGGCGTTTCGCTCCACCCCAAGTTGTGGGTCCAGCTTGCTCTTTCTGTCACATCCCCGCGATGAACGGTTTAGGCTGCAGGAGACCCTGCGCCGAGCCATTTTTAAACACTTCTGATGCGGCAGGTGTTTCATTGCTCAACAAACAACACCTATAGGGACGGCACAGCCTATGCATCGGTCCTTCGGAGACTGCCCCAGAACGGCCAGAGTTCTCGTCCCCACGCGAGCCTGAGGAAGGCTGGCCGGTCGATGGGCCAAGCAGCGTCTACTGGCCATACCACCTTGGATACGTCCGATCTCGGAAGCAAAGCAGAGATGGGTTCGGAAATACTTGGTTGGGACACCTCCTGAGAACACCGGGTTTTGTAGACAATTTTGATGACGTTTTGCCATCTTGCGCAGCTCGGCTAGCATGGAGTGGCGCCTTGCTGGACACCGACCTTACGTAAAGTAGAGGATGGAAGTCCCAAGCCTCCCAAGCCCCCCAAGACCTCTAAGATAAGGACGCAACCCCGCCGCCTCTACCAGGCCTCACACCGAGCTCCTTGCCACGGCTAGGAGTGCTTATTGACCCCGCAGCCGGCCGTATGCAAATGATGGCGTTAAAAGCATCTCGCGCTGTGAAGGGGCCAGGCTTTCAGCAGCTGCCCAGGGGATGGTTTTAGAGGGCGACCGCCTAACGAGGGCCAGCAGAAGTAACGTCTTCTTCTTCAAAGAAGTTTGTGTAACTAACCCAATCAGACAGCTGCCCAGGAGCTAACCTCAGTGCTAGGAAGGAGCGGGAGGGAATTGAGGGGGTGGTTCCTGCTAAGGCCCTGAAATAATAATAAGACAGGCAGGAGAGTCTGATGCATGGTGGTGGAAAAGCTGCAGGTGCAAATAGGGAATGTGGTCTCGTGCGAGCAACTTGTGCATGCTCGCTGTGTGTGAGTGTGCGCTTCCTAGGTACGGCGCGCTGCAGACAGTCAAAAGGGTTGCTCCCTTTCATTAAAAGTTTATCCCCGGCTGCAGGCTATTAGAAAGCAACTAACCGCGCTCTACTCACCCTACCCAGGTCTACCGGTGAGTCTCGCCGCTGCTCCCGGCCTGTGGCATTGGCCGCGACGCTGACGTTCCGTCGACAGCGCGGCAGGCGATCAGTGAGCTCAGCGGCTCTGAGCGGGGCGTTCTGTCTACAAGACCTTTTTAAGGAGCCAGCAAAAAAGTGAAGAGAAAGGAAAGCACAAAAGCACCTTGTCTTACTAAGCACTGGAAAGGGCAGCTGGCAACCGGACGTCAAAGTAGAAAAGCAGCAAGTGAGAGGCCTGTCTCTGCCTATGGCCACACCACCCTGAACACACCTGATCTTGTTTGATCTCGGATTATAAGCAGGGTTGGGCCTGGTTAGTACTTGGATGGGAGACCGCCTGGGAATACCAGGTGCTGTAGGCTTTTGCTTTTTTTTACTTCCACCAGCAGGGGTCACTCTCCTCTATGCCTTTTTTCCATTCCTTTTTTCACAAGCGCACACATGCTCCTTTCTTCTTTTCATTTGCTTTCTCTCTTGCGCTATTTAATCCTTGCAAAATACCAGCATCCTTCTCATCACCGTGGGCCTCCAGCATTGTTGCTTATTTACTTTTAATACTAGGCTTCTTTTCACCAGGACCAGTGACTCCCGCATGACTGGAGGCAACCACCGCTGACCTGGAGGCAACCACCGGTAACCTGGAGGCCAGTTTACAGCACAACCCAAGCAAAACACCTTTGCAGGCCACACGACCCCCCCGAAGAGCAGCTCAAATTCACTCGCAACCATCTCACCCTCTTCCTTCATTCACTCCTGGGCGTTTCGCTCCACCCCAAGTTGCGGGTCCAGCTTGCTCTTTCTGTCACATCCCCGCGATGAACGGTTTAGCCTGCAGGAGACCCTGCGCCGAGCCATTTTTAAACACATCTGATGCGGCAGGTGTTTCATTGCTCAACAAACAACACCTATAGGGACGGCACAGCCTATGCATCGGTCCTTCGGAGACCGCCCCAGAACGGCCAGAGTTCTCGTCCCCACGCGAGCCTGAGGAAGGCTGGCCGGGCGATGGGCCAAGCAGCGTCTACTGGCCATACCACCTTGGATACGTCCGATCTCAGAAGCAAAGCAGAGATGGGTTCGGAAATACTTGGTTGGGACACCTCCTGAGAACACCAGGTATTGTAGACAATTTTGATGACGTTTTGCCATCTTGCGCAGCTCGGCTAGCATTGAGTGGCGCCTTGCTGGACACCGACCTTACGTAAAGTAGAGGCTGGAATTCCCAAGCCTCCCAAGCCCCCCAAGACCTCTAAGATAAGGACGCAACCCCGCCGCCTCTACCAGGCCTCACACCGAGCTCCTTGCCACGGCTAGGAGTGCTTATTGACCCCGCAGCCGGCCGTATGCAAATGATGGCGTTAAAAGCATCTCGCGCTGTGAAGGGGCCAGGCTTTCAGCAGCTGCCCAGGGGATGGTTTTAGAGGGTGACCGCCTAACGAGGGCCAGCAGAAGTAACGTCTTCTTCTTCAAAGAAGCTTGTGTAACTAACCCAATCAGACAGCTGCCCAGGAGCTAACCTCAGTGCTAGGAAGGAGCGGGAGGGAATTGAGGGGGTGGTTCCTGCTAAGGCCCTGAAATAATAATAAGACAGGCAGGAGAGTCTGACGCATGGTGGCGGAAAAGCTGCAGGTGCAAATAGGGAATGTGGTCTCGTGCGAGCAACTTGTGCATGCTCGCTGTGTGTGAGTGTGCGCATCCTAGGTACGGCGCGCTGCAGACAGTCAAAAGGGTTGCTCCCTTTCATTAAAAGTTAATCCCCGGCTGCAGGCTATTAGAAAGCAACTAACCGCGCTCTACTCACCCTACCCAGGTCTACCGGTGAGTCTCGCCGCTGCTCCCGGCCTGTGGCATTGGCCGCGACGCTGACGTTCCGTCGACAGCGCGGCAGCCGATCAGTGAGCTCAGCGGCTGTGAGCGGGGCGTTCTGTCTACAAGACCTTTTTAAGGAGCCAGCAAAAAAGTGAAGAGAAAGGAAAGCATAAAAGCACCTTGTCTTACTAAGCACTGGAAAGGGCAGCCGGCAACCGGACGTCAAAGTAGAAAAGCAGCAAGTGAGAGGCTTGTCTCTGCCTATGGCCACACCACCCTGATCTCGTCTGATCTCCGATTATAAGCAGGGTTGGGCCTGGTTAGTACTTGGATGGGAGACCGCCTGGGAATACCAGGTGCTGTAGGCTTTTGCTTTTTCTTACTTCCACCAGCAGGGGTCACTCTCCTCTATGCCTTTTTTCCATTCCTTTTTTCACAAGCGCACATGTGGCACCCCAGGGGTCTGGTTTCCACAGTAATGTAATGTTATGTCTGAGAGCAGGTGGGAGGTCCTTTGGTCAGGGATCCTGTGCATGCCACACCTCCTGCCCAGTCTTGGGAGGGGAAGAACTTCCCCTATATAAACCCGGGGCTGAGGCAGGGTTAGGAGTAGAGAAGAAGCAGAGACAAGAAACAGTCATAGGAAGAAACAGCAGAAGCTCAGTGGGAGCAATACTACTATGAGTCAGGGGCTGGCAGCTGCAGAGCTCGCCCTGACTGAGAAGCTTTCTTACCGGACCCGGCGTCCGAGGCTGTGGGGACTAACTCTTACCCAGCAGCAGAAGCCGACCGGCAGGGGATTTCAGGTCCTCAGGCCCAGAAACCCGAAGGCAAGGTCACACGCGTGGGACCAGCACCGCCAACGTGGAGCGGAAGCCATTAGAAGGCCCCGAGTCACCGGCCATACGGGTGAGCACCACACGGCACACTCAGGGACGTGGGCTACTTATATCCGCTTCTAGCAAGGTAGCCAGAAGAGTACAGTCAGTTTGGGAGGCCTACAACTCCGCCTGGCCAGGGGAGATCCCATCTGCTCAAGGACTGACCAGGCCCCGTTCGCTAGCAAGTACTCCGGGAGGGTCTATCGTTGTTACCAGTAAAGACCCTGAATTACACCGCACCGTCTCTGAGTGGTTCCTGCTACCCCCATCTTCCACGTCGGCTGCCCTGAGGCCATACCCCTCCCGTTGGGGGTTATACTATCACGCTGCACAATTCTACATCGGCCTCAGCGGTCTGCCCTGCAGCGGCAGCTCCATAGCTGCAAATCAACGGGTGGCGTAGTCGACACTCAAATAACACCTATCAAGACTGCCACACACTGAGTTTGACTCCCTGGGCACGGACCGGGTCCCCGCCACTCGGAGACTACAACCCTCATCTGATCCGGTTCCGGGTAAGCCCCCGAGCGCGAGACGCTGCGCGACACAGCAGGCCCAGGGGCGCGTCAACTTTGGCGTAGTCGGCAGGATTTCGTGCCCGCAACCACCGGGTACTGCGTGCCTGAAAAAGAGACTTTCAAACTCACCTGTGGTGAAGATTCCCGCCATCCGGCGCCATTTTCAGCCTTCTTCCCGCCATCTGTGAAGATTCCCGCCATCCGGCGCCATCTTCAGCCTTCTTCCCGCCATCCGTGGAGTTTTCCCGCCGTTGGACGCCATCTTGAGGACGCCGCGCGGGAAGAAGAGGGGCGTGGACTCCAAAAAGCCCGCGAGAACTGAAGCCCCGCCTCACGTCCGGACGTTGCGTAAGGTCCTGGAAGGAGCCCAGCAGACGCCGACGTCACCGGAGCGCGACGGAAGGTCCTCAACCCTGACGATCCACTGCGGAGCCGCGGCCTACGGAAGAGGATCATCGCAAGGTAGGCCACGGTCCACTAGGGGGGAGAAGGATGTCGGATACGGAGGAGAGCTTCACCGCTTCAACCCCCGCCAGCGCCACCGCTGTCGCGGTCATGCCTTTCACCATGCCCTATATCCTGGGGGCAGCCTGGCTACCCCAGTACTCAGGGGAGTCACATACCCTGCAGGACTTTAGAGAAAGGCTGGATAGCCTCTTCCAGGTGTACCCCCTCACAGAAGAGCAAAAAGTGAGCATCCTGGTGGCCCAATTAACCGGAGCAGCCCGAAGGGAGGTAAAGTCCTGGCCACCTGGGGGGAGGACTGTCGCAGGGATACTAACCCGGCTGAAGGACACCTTTGATACCCGCACCTCAGCCGAGATCAAGCTTAGATTCTACGGGTGCAAACAGCGGGCCCATGAGAGTATAAGGGACTATGCCCTGAACCTACAAGAGGCCCTGAGAGCCGTTAAGCAGACCGACCCTGACGGCGTGGGAGACGAGGACAGGCTGTTGACTGAACAATTTATAGAGGGTTTATATTGCAATGCCCACCGAACCCAGTTGCGGGCAATGGCCCTACAGGACCCTCATCTGGGATTTGCACAGTTCAAGGACAGAGCCATCCGGGTGCTCCGAGAACCGGCACCGGATGGCGTTGTGACCCACAGGCGCCCAGCTATCACTTACCACCAGGAGGCGGCGCCCTTGTCGGCAGGGCCTGTAGGGGCTGATGCGCAGGCTTTGAACAATGACCCGGCTCCAGACCTGCACCATCAGGTCCAAGAGCTAGCTAAAAGCGTTGCTGCGTTAACCCGAACTGTGCAGTCTTCACAGGCTTCCACTCCAGGGAAGATCCAGCTGGCATCCGGACCGGAGAACATCCCGTGGCGTCGACCAAGGAGGACCCCACCGGCCAGAGGAAGACCCAGTGACCGGTACAACGAGGACGGACGACCCATCTGCCGCCGCTGCAATCAACCCGGACATATGGCAAGGTACTGTCCTTTAAACTGGCACAACCTGGGGGTAGAGGGCCAACCCCCAGGAAAAAGACCACAAGGCCCATCGAACTGGCGCGACAAATATGTCGGAGGGCGTCCAGTCTTGCCTGTGGTACTGGATGGCATCCCTATGAGTGCCCTACTGGACACCGGGTCACAGGTCACCACCATTCCGTACGTGCTCTTCAAGCAGTACTGGAATGACTCGGATATAACCCGCTACCCTGACGACGACTTGAGTATCATCGCCAGCAATGGTCAGCCCGTGCCACAGATCAGATTTAAAGAGGCGACCATTAAAATTGGTAGAGTCGAACTGGCAGCACAGGGACTGATTATTGTAGACATTGACAAACACGAGAGTCACCCAAAGATAACGCTAGGAACTAATGTAATTGAAAATTGTCTTGCAGAGGTGATTTTCCTTTTACAACAGGTTGCCAAGAACGCCAGCTCCGGCGAGCAGCGAGTGCTCCAGAAAGAGATCCGGGCACTGAGGCGACGGCAACAGGTGGAACTCTCCGGCGGTGAGATTGGTAGCGTAAGAATGTGTGACCCTTTCCCTATTGCCATGCCCCCAAAAAGTGAAATGATGATTTGGTGCCGGGCAGCTATTGGTCCGAGAGGTAGGGATTACCAGGCAATGGTAGAACCAGTTTACTCAGACAGTAGGCCCACCATTTTGACAGCACGGGGGGTGGTTCATGTACGCCATGGGAGGGTGCCCGTTCGCCTAATAAATATCGGGAAGAGGGAAGTATACCTACCCCGGTATGCCACGCTAGCCAAATTATATACCATCAACCAAAACTCTATACAGTCTGTGGAAGCCTTGCCTCCATCTCACCCGGAGGAAGGTAACGGCTCTAAGAAAGTAATGGAGGATTGGTGTCAGCAACTACACTTGGGAACTGACTCCACTCCCTCCCACCAGAAACAGGGAGTCTACCGGGTGGTTCAAGAGTATGAGAGAGTGTTTAGTAAACACCCGTTAGACTTCGGGCGAGTTAAGGGGGTAGAACACCGCATCCCCACGGCAGATCATCCTCCCATAAAAGAGAGGTATCGACCCGTACCCCCTGCACATTACCAACACGCCAAGGGGATGCTTAGAGACATGAAGGAGGCTAGGGTAATCCGGGATAGCTGTAGCCCCTGGGCAGCCCCACTAGTTTTAGTCAAAAAGAAAGACAACACTATGAGGATGTGTGTAGATTACCGGAAAATCAATCGTATCACACACAAGGATGCGTACCCTTTACCAAGGATAGAGGAGTCTTTGGCTGCTTTAAGATCTGCTAACTTCTTCTCTACCTTGGATCTCACTAGCGGGTACTGGCAGGTTCCTGTAGCAGAGGCGGACCGGGAGAAGACCGCATTCACCACCCCGATGGGACTTAGCGAGTTTACCTGTATGCCGTTTGGACTTTGTAACGCACCCGGAACCTTCCAACGATTAATGGAGTGCTGTCTGGGACACAAAAACTTCGAGACGGTCCTGTTGTACCTGGACGATGTCATCGTATATTCCAAGACTTATGAGGACCACCTGAAACATCTGGCGGAAGTGTTCGAAGCCCTGGCAAGTTACGGCCTGAAGGTGAAACCCTCTAAGTGTCACCTCCTGAAGCCAAAGGTGCAGTACCTGGGACACGTGGTGAGCGCTGACGGAGTGACTCCCGACCCTGATAAGATCACCGCAATTAAGGAATGGCCAAGTCCCTCCAGTATAAAGGAAGTGCGGCAGTTCCTTGGGTTGGTAGGCTATTACCGCAGATTCATCCCCGGTTTCACCAAAAAGGCAGCTCCCATGCAGGACCTCCTGATAGGCCAGTCCCGGAAGGCCAAGAACCAGAAGCCGCCCTTCAGATGGGAGAAGTTAGAAGAAGAGTCCTTCCGCCAGCTGAAGATGGCCCTCACGGGGGATGAAATCCTGGCGTACCCCGATTACAGCCAGCCCTTTATCCTCTACACTGACGCAAGTAACATCGGGCTAGGAGCTGTGCTGTCCCAGATCCAGCAGGGGAAAGAACGAGTAATCGCTTACGCCAGCCGAAAACTGCGACCCACCGAGAGAAACCCGGAGAATTACAGCTCCTTTAAGCTAGAGTTCCTGGCAGTGGTGTGGGCAGTCACCGAACGCTTTAAGCACTACCTCGCTTCTTCCCGGTTCATCGTGTACACGGATAACAACCCGTTGACACACCTGGACACAGCAAGACTCGGTGCCCTAGAGCAGAGATGGATGGCTCGTCTGTCCAACTACGAGTTCACAATCAAATACCGGGCAGGATGCTCCAATACCAACGCGGACGCCCTGTCCAGGATGCCAAATCTACCGGACGTAGGAGAAGATCCAGAGGAACTGGAAGAAGTCGAACTCCCTGCGTTCCACCGTCATGGGACTATCCAGTGTTCCCACCGGGTAGGGAGTAAGCAAGCCGCTACGTTTAACCCCTTGCCTCACTACAACTGGGCGGAAACGCAAGACAGCGACCCTGCCGTCCGGCTGGTAAAGGAGATGCTGACTCGGCCAGAGGCTCGCCTTGACCCAGACGCTCCGGAGGAAGCCAAGCAACTGTGGGCAGAAAAGAGTAGACTGTTCCTTTACAAGGGGAAGTTGTGCCGCAGAATGGTTAACTCCCGGACACATGAACTAATCTGGCAAATAGTGGTGCCACGAAGAGACGCAGCCATGGTGATGGAGGCATACCACGACGGGGCTGGACACTTCGGATGGAAGAAGCTGGAGTTCCTGCTGCGCGAGCGGTTCCACTGTGTAGGCATGAGGGGAACCATCGAGAGGTGGTGCAGAGACTGTGGCCCGTGCAACCTAAGAAGGAAGGACCGTGCCAGCCAGAAGACTCCCCTGCAGTCCATCGTCACCCGGCAGCCGTTGGAACTGGTAGCCTTGGATCATGTAAAACTGACCCCAAGCAGAAGTGGCTACGTCTACGCGTTAACCATCGTGGATCATTACTCCCGGTTTCTGGTTGTCGTCCCCGTCAAGGACTTAACGGCTCAAACAGCAGCTAGAGCCTTTCAGCAGCACTTTTGCCGTCCACACGGTTACCCGGACCAAGTGCTGACGGACCAGGGACCTGCCTTTGAAGCGGAGGTCTTCCAGGAATTCTGCAATCTGTATGGCTGCCGGAAGATAAGGACGACACCCTACCATCCGCAAACTAATGGACTTTGTGAGAAAATGAACCAGGTGGTAATGGATCTTCTGAAAACGTTGCCCCTGGAAGAACGCAGTCTGTGGCCTGAGAAGTTGCCCGATCTGGTGGACCTATACAACCACATCCCGGTAGGTTCCACCAACTGTACCCCGGCTTACCTAATGAGGGCGAGACCTGGTAAGTTACCTGTTGACCTGGAAATGGGAGTCCTGACACCCGAGGACACTTCACCAGAAGCAGACTGGGACACAGAGAGGCAGCAGCAGTACCGGAGAGTACAGGAGAGCGTGGAGCGAAGTCTCTGTCAGGCTAGGGAAAGACAAGAGAAAACTTACAACCAGTATGCTCCCGCTGTTCCCCTGGTACCCGGAGAGCAGGTCTTGAAGAGAAAAAGACGGCTCCACAAGTTGGACGACCAGTGGGAGAAGGACCCGTACACCGTACTGCCCTCAAGCCACGACAACCCAAAGGTCTGTACCATCAGTAAAGATGGAGGGGAAACCACAACCATTGTATCCCGGGATCACCTGAAGAAGTGTCCCGAACAGCTACGGAACCCTGAAGAGGAACAAGAAGACCCTCGACCCGTAGAGGAAAGGGAAGACATGGTTAGTACTGTGCTCGGAGACTTCCCTCGGTCTTGGACTCAAGTCAATGGCGCAGTTGTGGTACCCGTACTCACCTTCCTCCAACCCGCATCCCAAGCACCTACGGAGCGACAGGTAGAGCTGGAAGAGCAGCCGGTCCAGGAGGCAGAAGACTCCACACAAGCAGAACAGGAGGATCAACCCTCTGCTTATAGTGAGCCTGCCGTACCCCTAGTGAGCCAAAGAGCCGGTAGACAGCTGCCCAGTTTACCCTTGACAGCTCCTACACCCTGTAGTTCAGGGCTAGACAGTCAGCTCCGTAGGTCCACTAGGGCCACTAGAGGCCAGTTACCCGCACGTTGGAGGATTTGAAATGTATAAGTTGTTTTATTTGTGGTTACCTGTTTTTCTTATTGCTTGTGTATAATTATGTGTTTCTAGTTGTTTATAGGAGTATTTGGTGGATTTACCGGGAATCCTGTGTACATAGTTGGAGCGTAACCCAGGACGGACTAAAGACTGTTAAGGACTCGGGGCAGAACAGACCCCTACCTGGTTACGTCTCCCTGTTTTGGTGAAATGGACACCTTGCTTTCTTCAAAGACTGCACCCGGTTACGGATATCCGTGACCACCTTTATGTGTTTCTTCTTATTGTACTATTATTGTTGTTATATCTTGTTATGTTTTTCTAAAATATGTTTAGTCCCGGAGTACTAAATTTCACTAGGGGGGAATGTGGCACCCCAGGGGTCTGGTTTCCACAGTAATGTAATGTTATGTCTGAGAGCAGGTGGGAGGTCCTTTGGTCAGGGATCCTGTGCATGCCACACCTCCTGCCCAGTCTTGGGAGGGGAAGAACTTCCCCTATATAAACCCGGGGCTGAGGCAGGGTTAGGAGTAGAGAAGAAGCAGAGACAAGAAACAGTCATAGGAAGAAACAGCAGAAGCTCAGTGGGAGCAATACTACTATGAGTCAGGGGCTGGCAGCTGCAGAGCTCGCCCTGACTGAGAAGCTTTCTTACCGGACCCGGCGTCCGAGGCTGTGGGGACTAACTCTTACCCAGCAGCAGAAGCCGACCGGCAGGGGATTTCAGGTCCTCAGGCCCAGAAACCCGAAGGCAAGGTCACACGCGTGGGACCAGCACCGCCAACGTGGAGCGGAAGCCATTAGAAGGCCCCGAGTCACCGGCCATACGGGTGAGCACCACACGGCACACTCAGGGACGTGGGCTACTTATATCCGCTTCTAGCAAGGTAGCCAGAAGAGTACAGTCAGTTTGGGAGGCCTACAACTCCGCCTGGCCAGGGGAGATCCCATCTGCTCAAGGACTGACCAGGCCCCGTTCGCTAGCAAGTACTCTGGGAGGGTCTATCGTTGTTACCAGTAAAGACCCTGAATTACACCGCACCGTCTCTGAGTGGTTCCTGCTACCCCCATCTTCCACGTCGGCTGCCCTGAGGCCATACCCCTCCCGTTGGGGGTTATACTATCACGCTGCACAATTCTACATCGGCCTCAGCGGTCTGCCCTGCAGCGGCAGCTCCATAGCTGCAAATCAACGGGTGGCGTAGTCGACACTCAAATAACACCTATCAAGACTGCCATACACTGAGTTTGACTCCCTGGGCACGGACCGGGTCCCCGCCACTCGGAGACTACAACCCTCATCTGATCCGGTTCCGGGTAAGCCCCCGAGCGCGAGACGCTGCGCGACACAGCAGGCCCAGGGGCGCGTCACACACATGCTCCTTTCTTCTTTTCATTTGCTTTCTCTCTTGCGCTATTTAATCCTTGCAAAATACCAGCATCCTTCTCATCACCGTGGGCCTCCAGCATTGTTGCTTATTTACTTTTAATACTAAGCTTCTTTTCACCAGGACCAGCGACTCCCGCATGACTGGAGGCAACCACCGCTGACCTGGAGGCAACCACCGGTAACCTGGAGGCCAGTTTACAGCACAACCCAAGCAAAACACCTTTGCAGGCCACACGACCCCCCCGAAGAGCAGCTCAAATTCACTCGCAACCATCTCACCCTCTTCCTTCATTCACTCCTGGGCGTTTCGCTCCACCCCAAGTTGCGGGTCCAGCTTGCTCTTTCTGTCACATCCCCGCGATGAACGGTTTAGCCTGCAAACAAACAACACCTATAGGGACGGCACAGCCTATGCATCGGTCCTTCAGAGACCGCCCCAGAACGGCCAGAGTTCTCGTCCCCACGCAAGCCTGAGGAAGGCTGGCCGGTCGATGGGCCAAGCAGCGTCTACTGGCCATACCACCTTGGATACGTCCGATCTCGGAAGCAAAGCAGAGATGGGTTCGGAAATACTTGGTTGGGACACCTCCTGAGAACACCAGGTATTGTAGACAATTTTGATGACGTTTTGCCATCTTGCGCAGCTCGGCTAGCATGGAGTGGCGCCTTGCTGGACACCGACCTTACGTAAAGTAGAGGATGGAAGTCCCAAGCCGCCCAAGCCCCCCAAGACCTCTAAGATAAGGACGCAACCCCGCCGCCTCTACCAGGCCTCACACCGAGCTCCTTGCCACGGCTAGGAGTGCTTATTGACCCCGCAGCGGGCCGTATGCAAATGATGGCGTTAAAAGCATCTCGCGCTGTGAAGGGGCCAGGCTTTCAGCAGCTGCCCAGGGGATGGTTTTAGAGGGCGACCGCCTAACGAGGGCCAGCAGAAGTAACGTCTTCTTCTTCAAAGAAGCTTGTGTAACTAACCCAATCAGACAGCTGCCCAGGAGCTAACCTCGTGCTAGGAAGGAGCGGGAGGGAATTGAGGGGGTGGTTCCTGCTAAGGCCCTGAAATAATAATAAGACAGGCAGGAGAGTCTGACGCATGGTGGCGGAAAAGCTGCAGGTGCAAATAGGGAATGTGGTCTCGTGCGAGCAACTTGTGCATGCTCGCTGTGTGTGAGTGTGCGCTTCCTAGGTACGGCGCGCTGCAGACAGTCAAAAGGGTTGCTCCCTTTCATTAAAAGTTAATCCTCGGCTGCAAGCTATTAGAAAGCAACTAACCGTGCTCTACTCACCCTACCCAGGTCTACCGGTGAGTCTCGCCGCTGCTCCCGGCCTGTGGCATTGGCCGCGACGCTGACGTTCCGTCGACAGCGCGGCAGCCGATCAGTGAGCTCAGCGGCTGTGAGCGGGGCGTTCTGTCTACAAGACCTTTTTAAGGAGCCAGCAAAAAAGTGAAGAGAAAGGAAAGCACAAAAGCACCTTGTCTTACTAAGCACTGGAAAGGGCAGCCGGCAACCGGACGTCAAAGTAGAAAAGCAGCAAGTGAGAGGCTTGTCTCTGCCTACGGCCACACCACCATGAACACACCTGATCTTGTTTGATCTTGGATTCTAAGCAGGGTTGGGCCTGGTTAGTACTTGGATGGGAAACCGCCTGGGAATACCAGGTGCTGTAGGCTTTTGCTTTTTCTTACTTCCACAAGCAGGGGTCACTCTCCTCTATGCCTTTTTTCCATTCCTTTTTTCACAAGCGCACACATGCTCCTTTCTTCTTTTTATTTGCTTTCTCTCTTGCGCTATTTAATCCTTGCAAAATACCAGCATCCTTCTCATCACCGTGGGCCTCCAGCATTGTTGCTTATTTACTTTTAATACTAGGCTTCTTTTCACCAGGACCAGAGACTCCCGCATGACTGGAGGCAACCACCGCTGACCTGGAGGCAACCACCGGTAACCTGGAGGCCAGTTTACAGCACAACCCAAGCAAAACACCTTTGCAGGCCAAACGACCCCCCCGAAGAGCAGCTCAAATTCACTCGCAATCATCTCACCCTCTTCCTTCATTCACTCCTGGGCGTTTCGCTCCACCCCAAGTTGCGGGTCCAGCTTGCTCTTTCTGTCACATCCCCGCGATGAACGGTTTAGCCTGCAGGAGACCCTGCGCCGAGCCATTTTTAAACACATCTGATGCGGCAGGTGTTTCATTGCTCAACAAACAACACCTATAGGGACGGCACAGCCTATGCATCGGTCCTTCAGAGACTGCCCCAGAACGGCCAGAGTTCTCGTCCCCACGCGATCCTGAGGAAGGCTGGCCGGGCGATGGGCCAAGCAGCGTCTACTGTCCATACCACCTTGGATACATCCGATCTCGGAAGCAAAGCAGAGATGGGTTCGGAAATACTTGGTTGGGACACCTCCTGAGAACACCAGGTATTGTAGACAATTTTGATGACGTTTTGCCATCTTGCCCAGCTCGGCTAGCATGGAGTGGCGCCTTGCTGGACACCGACCTTACGTAAAGTAGAGGCTGGAAGTCCCAAGCCTCCCAAGCCCCCCAAGACCTCTAAGATAAGGACGCAACCCCGCCGCCTCTACCAGGCCTCACACCGAGCTCCTTGCCACGGCTAGGAGTGCTTATTGACCCCACAGCCGGCCGTATGCAAATGATGGCGTTAAAAGCATCTCGCGCTGTGAAGGGGCCAGGCTTTCAGCAGCTGCCCAGGGGATGGTTTTAGAGGGCGACCGCCTAACGAGGGCCAGCAGAAGTAACGTCTTCTTCTTCAAAGAAGCTTGTGTAACTAACCCAATCAGACAGCTGCCCAGGAGCTAACCTCAGTGCTAGGAAGGAGCGGGAGGGAATTGAGGGGGTGGTTCCTGCTAAGGCCCTGAAATAATAATAAGACAGGCAGGAGAGTCTGACGCATGGTGGCGGAAAAGCTGCAGGTGCAAATAGGGAATGTGGTCTCGTGCGAGCAACTTGTGCATGCTCGCTGTGTGTGAGTGTGCGCTTCCTAGGTACGGCGCGCTGCAGACAGTCAAAAGGGTTGCTCCCTTTCATTAAAAGTTAATCCCCGGCTGCAGGCTATTAGAAAGCAGCTAACCGCGCTCTACTCACCCTACCCAGGTCTACCGGTGAGTCTCGCCGCTGCTCCCGGCCTGTGGCATTGGCCGCGACGCTGACGTTCCGTCGACAGCGCGGCAGCCGATCAGTGAGCTCAGTGGCTCTGAGCGGGGCGTTCTGTCTACAAGACCTTTTTAAGGAGCCAGCAAAGAAGTGAAGAGAAAGGAAAGCACAAAAGCACCTTGTCTCACTAAGCACTGGAAAGGGCAGCCGGCAACCGGACGTCAAAGTAGAAAAGCAGCAAGTGAGAGGCCTGTCTCTGCCTACGGCCACACCACCCTGAACACACCTGATCTCGTCTGATCTCGGAAGCTAAGCAGGGTTGGGCCTGGTTAGTACTTGGATGGGAGACCACCTAGGAATACCATGTGCTGTATGCTTTTGCTTTTTCTTACTTCCACAAGCAGGGGTCACTCTCCTCTATGCCTTTTTTCCATTCCTTTTTTCACAAGCGCACACATGCTCCTTTCTTCTTTTCATTTGCTTTCTCTCTTGCGCTATTTAATCCTTGCAAAATACCAGCATCCTTCTCATCACCGTGGACCTCCAGCATTGTTGCTTATTTACTTTTAATACTAGGCTTCTTTTCACCAGGACCAGCGACTCCCGCATGACTGGAGGCAACCACCGCTGACCTGGAGGCAACCACTGGTAACCTGGAGGCCAGTTTACAGCACAACCCAAGCAAAACACCTTTGCAGGCCACACGACCCCCCCCGAAGAGCAGCTCAAATTCACTCGCAACCATCTCACCCTCTTCCTTCATTCACTCCTGGGCATTTCACTCCACCCCAAGTTGCGGGTCCAGCTTGCTCTTTCTGTCACATCCCCGCGATGAACGGTTTAGCCTGCAGGAGACCCTGCGCCGAGCCATTTTTAAACACATCTGATGCGGCAGGTGTTTCATTGCTCAACAAACAACACCTATAGGGACGGCACAGCCTATGCATCGGTCCTTCCGAGACCGCCCCAGAACAGCCAGAGTTCTCGTCCCCACGCGATCCTGAGGAAGGCTGGCCGGTCGATGGGCCAAGCAGCGTCTACTGGCCATACCACCTTGGATACGTCCGATCTCGGAAGCAAAGCAGAGATGGGTTCGGAAATACTTGGTTGGGACACCTCCTGAGAACACCAGGTATTGTAGACAATTTTGATGACGTTTTGCCATCTTGCCCAGCTCGGCTAGCATGGAGTGGCGCCTTGCTGGACACCGACCTTACGTAAAGTAGAGGCTGGAAGTCCCAAGCCTCCCAAGCCCCCCAAGACCTCTAAGATAAGGAAGCAACCCCTCCGCCTCTACCAGGCCTCACACCGAGCTCCTTGCCACAGCTAGGAGTGCTTATTGACCCCGCAGCCGGCCGTATGCAAATGATGGCGTTAAAAGCATCTCTCTCGCGCTGTGAAGGGGCCAGGCTTTCAGCAGCTGCCCAGGGGATGGTTTTAGAGGGCGACCGCCTAACGAGGGCCAGCAGAAGTAACGTCTTCTTCTTCAAAGAATCTTGTGTAACTAACCCAATCAGACAGCTGCCCAGGAGCTAACCTCAGTGCTAGGAAGGAGCGGGAGGGAATTGAGGGGGTGGTTCCTGCTAAGGCCCTGAAATAATAATAAGACAGGCAGGAGAGTCTGACGCATGGTGGCGGAAAAGCTGCAGGTGCAAATAGGGAATGTGGTCTCGTGCGAGCAACTTGTGCATGCTCGCTGTGTGTGAGTGTGCGCTTCCTAGGTACGGCGCGCTGCAGACAGTCAAAAGGGTTGCTCCCTTTCATTAAAAGTTAATCCCCGGCTGCAGGCTATTAGAAAGCAACTAACCGCGCTCTACTCACCCTACCCAGGTCTACCGGTGAGTCTCGCCGCTGCTCCCGGCCTGTGGCATTGGCCGCGACGCTGACGTTCCGTCGACAGCGCGGCAGCCGATCAGTGAGCTCAGCGGCTGTGAGCGGGGCGTTCTGTCTACAAGACCTTTTTAAGGAGCCAGCAAAAAAGTGAAGAGAAAGGAAAGCACAAAAGCACCTTGTCTTACTAAGCACTGGAAAGGGCAGCCGGCAACCGGACGTCAAAGTGGAAAAGCAGCAAGTGAGAGGCCTGTCTCTGCCTACGGCCACACCACCCTGAACACGCCCGATCTCGTCTGATCTTGGAAGCTAAGCAGGGTTGGGCCTGGTTAGTACTTGGATGGGAGACCGCCTGGGAATACCAGGTGCTGTAGGCTTTTGCTTTTTCTTACTTCCACCAGCAGGGGTCACTCTCCTCTATGCCTTTTTTCCATTCCTTTTTTCACAAGCGCACACATGCTCCTTTCTTCTTTTCATTTGCTTTCTCTCTTGCGCTATTTAATCCTTGCAAAATACCAGCATCCTTCTCATCACCGTGGGCCTCCAGCATTGTTGCTTATTTACTTTTAATACTAGGCTTCTTTTCACCAGGACCAGCGACTCCCGCATGACTGGAGGCAACCACCGGTAACCTGGAGGCCAGTTTACAGCACAACCCAAGCAAAACACCTTTGCAGGCCACACGACCCCCCCGAAGAGCAGCTCAAATTCACTCGCAACCATCTCACCCTCTTCCTTCATTCACTCCTGGGCGTTTCGCTCCACCCCAAGTTGCGGGTCCAGCTTGCTCTTTCTGTCACATCCCCGCGATGAACGGTTTAGCCTGCAGGAGACCCTCCGCCGAGCCATTTTTAAACACATCTGATGCGGCAGGTGTTTCATTGCTCAACAAACAACACCTATAGGGACGGCACAGCCTATGCATCGGTCCTTCGGAGACCGCCCCAGAACGGCCAGAGTTCTCGTCCCCACGCGAGCCTGAGGAAGGCTGGCCGGGCGATGGGCCAAGCAGCGTCCACTGGCCATACCACCTTGGATATGTCCGATCTCGGAAGCAAAGCAGAGATGGGTTCGGAAATACTTGGTTGGGACACCTCCTGAGAACACCAGGTATTGTAGACAATTTTGATGACGTTTTGCCATCTTGCCCAGCTCGGCTAGCATTGAGTGGCGCCTTGCTGGACACCGACCTTACGTAAAGTAGAGGCTGCAAGTCCCAAGCCTCCCAAGCCCCCCAAGACCTCTAAGATAAGGACGCAACCCCGCCGCCTCTACCAGGCCTCACACCGAGCTCCTTGCCACGGCTAGGAGTGCTTATTGACCCCGCAGCCGGCCGTATGCAAATGATGGCGTTAAAAGCATCTCGCGCTGTGAAGGGGCCAGGCTTTCAGCAGCTGCCCAGGGGATGGTTTTAGAGGGCGACCGCCTAACGAGGGCCAGCAGAAGTAACGTCTTCTTCTTCAAAGAAGCTTGTGTAACTAACTCAATCAGACAGCTGCCCAGGAGCTAACCTCAGTGCTAGGAAGGAGCGTGAGGGAATTGAGGGGGTGGTTCCTGCTAAGGCCCTGAAATAATAATAAGAGAGGCAGGAGAGTCTGACGCATGGTGGCGGAAAAGCTGCAGGTGCAAATAGGGAATGTGGTCTCGTGCGAGCAACTTGTGCATGCTCGCTGTGTGTGAGTGTGCGCTTCCTAGGTACGGCGCGCTGCAGACAGTCAAAAGGGTTGCTCCCTTTCATTAAAAGTTAATCCCCGGCTGCAGGCTATTAGAAAGCAACTAACCGTGCTCTACTCACCCTACCCAGGTCTACCGGTGAGTCTCGCCGCTGCTCCCGGCCTGTGGCATTGGCCGCGACGCTGACGTTCCGTCGACAGCGCGGCAGCCGATCAGTGAGCTCAGCGGCTGTGAGCGGGGCGTTCTGTCTACAAGACCTTTTTAAGGAGCCAGCAAAAAAGTGAAGAGAAAGGAAAGCACAAAAGCACCTTGTCTTAGTAAGCACTGGAAAGGGCAGCCGGCAACCGGACGTCAAAGTGGAAAAGCAGCAAGTGAGAGGCCTGGCTCTGCCTACCGCCACACCACCCTGAACGTGCCTGATCTTGTCTGATCTCGGAAGCTAAGCAGGGTCAGGCCTGGTTAGTACTTGGATGGGAGACCGCCTGGGAATACCAGGTGCTGTAGGCTTTTGCTTTTTCTTACTTCCACCAGCAGGGGTCACTCTCCTCTATGCCTTTTTTCCATTCCTTTTTTCACAAGCGCACACATGCTCCTTTCTTCTTTTCATTTGCTTTCTCTCTTGCGCTATTTAATCCTTCAAAATACCAGCATCCTTCTCATCACCGTGGGCCTCCAGCATTGTTGCTTATTTACTTTTAATACTAGGCTTCTTTTCACCAGGACCAGCGACTCCCGCATGACTGGAGGCAACCACCGCTGACCTGGAGGCAACCACCGGTAACCTGGAGGCCAGTTTACAGCACAACCCAAGCAAAACACCTTTGCAGGCCACACGACCCCCCCCGAAGAGCAGCTCAAATTCACTCGCAACCATCTCACCCACTTCCTTCATTCACTCCTGGGCGTTTCGCTCCACCCCAAGTTGCGGGTCCAGCTTGCTCTTTCTGTCACATCCCCGCGATGAACGGTTTAGCCTGCAGGAGACCCTGCGCCGAGCCATTTTTAAACACATCTGATGCGGCAGGTGTTTCATTGCTCAACAAACAACACCTATAGGGACGGCACAGCCTATGCATTGGTCCTTCGGAGACCGCCCCAAAACGGCCAGAGTTCTCGTCCCCACGTGAGCCTGAGGAAGGCTGGCCGGGCGATGGGCCAAGCAGCGTCTACTGGCCATACCACCTTGGATACGTCCGATCTCGGAAGCAAAGCAGAGATGGGTTCGGAAATACTTGGTTGGGACACCTCCTGAGAACACCAGGTATTGTAGACAATTTTGATGACGTTTTGCCATCTTGCCCAGCTCGGCTAGCATTGAGTGGTGCCTTTCTGGACACCGACCTTACGTAAAGTAGAGGCTGGAAGTCCCAAGCCTCCCAAGCCCCCCAAGACCTCTAAGATAAGGACGCAACCCCGCCGCCTCTACCAGGCCTCACACCGAGCTCCTTGCCACGGCTAGGAGTGCTTATTGATCCCGCAGCCGGCCGTATGCAAATGATGGCGTTAAAAGCATCTCGCGCTGTGAAGGGGCCAGGCTTTCAGCAGCTGCCCAGGGGATGGTTTTAGAGGGCGACCGCCTAACGAGGGCCAGCAGAAGTAACGTCTTCTTCTTCAAAGAAGCTTGTGTAACTAACCCAATCAGACAGCTGCCCAGGAGCTAACCTCAGTGCTAGGAAGGAGCGGGAGGGAATTGAGGGGGTGGTTCCTGCTAAGGCCCTGAAATAATAATAAGAGAGGCAGGAGAGTCTGACGCATGGTGGCGGAAAAGCTGCAGGTGCAAATAGGGAATGTGGTCTCGTGCGAGCAACTTGTGCATGCTCGCTGTGTGTGAGTGTGCGCTTCCTAGGTACGGCGCGCTGCAGACAGTCAAAAGGGTTGCTCCCTTTCATTAAAAGTTAATCCCCGGCTGCAGGCTATTAGAAAGCAACTAACCGCGCTCTACTCACCCTACCCAGGTCTACCGGTGAGTCTCGCCGCTGCTCCCGGCCTGTGGCATTGGCCGCGACGCTGACGTTCCGTCGACAGCGCGGCAGCCGATCAGTGAGCTCAGCGGCTGTGAGCGGGGCGCTCTGTCTACAAGACCTTTTTAAGGAGCCAGCAAAAAAGTGAAGAGAAAGGAAAGCACAAAAGCACCTTGTCTTACTAAGCACTGGAAAGGGCAGCCGGCAACCGGACGTCAAAGTAGAAAAGCAGCAAGTGAGAGGCCTGTCTCTGCCTACGGCCACACCACCCTGAACACACCTTATCTTGTCTGATCTCAGAAGCTAAGCAGGGTCGGGCCTGGTTAGTACTTGGATGGGAGACCACCTGGGAATACCATGTGCTGTATGCTTTTGCTTTTTCTTACTTCCACAAGCAGGGGTCACTCTCCTCTATGCCTTTTTTCCATTCCTTTTTTCACAAGCGCACACATGCTCCTTTCTTCTTTTCATTTGCTTTCTCTCTTGCGCTATTTAATCCTTGCAAAATACCAGCATCCTTCTCATCACCGTGGACCTCCAGCATTGTTGCTTATTTACTTTTAATACTAGGCTTCTTTTCACCAGGACCAGCGACTCCCGCATGACTGGAGGCAACCACCGCTGACCTGGAGGCAACCACTGGTAACCTGGAGGCCAGTTTACAGCACAACCCAAGCAAAACACCTTTGCAGGCCACACGACCCCCCCCGAAGAGCAGCTCAAATTCACTCGCAACCATCTCACCCTCTTCCTTCATTCACTCCTGGGCATTTCACTCCACCCCAAGTTGCGGGTCCAGCTTGCTCTTTCTGTCACATCCCCGCGATGAACGGTTTAGCCTGCAGGAGACCCTGCGCCGAGCCATTTTTAAACACATCTGATGCGGCAGGTGTTTCATTGCTCAACAAACAACACCTATAGGGACGGCACAGCCTATGCATCGGTCCTTCCGAGACCGCCCCAGAACAGCCAGAGTTCTCGTCCCCACGCGATCCTGAGGAAGGCTGGCCGGTCGATGGGCCAAGCAGCGTCTACTGGCCATACCACCTTGGATACGTCCGATCTCGGAAGCAAAGCAGAGATGGGTTCGGAAATACTTGGTTGGGACACCTCCTGAGAACACCAGGTATTGTAGACAATTTTGATGACGTTTTGCCATCTTGCCCAGCTCGGCTAGCATGGAGTGGCGCCTTGCTGGACACCGACCTTACGTAAAGTAGAGGCTGGAAGTCCCAAGCCTCCCAAGCCCCCCAAGACCTCTAAGATAAGGAAGCAACCCCTCCGCCTCTACCAGGCCTCACACCGAGCTCCTTGCCACAGCTAGGAGTGCTTATTGACCCCGCAGCCGGCCGTATGCAAATGATGGCGTTAAAAGCATCTCTCTCGCGCTGTGAAGGGGCCAGGCTTTCAGCAGCTGCCCAGGGGATGGTTTTAGAGGGCGACCGCCTAACGAGGGCCAGCAGAAGTAACGTCTTCTTCTTCAAAGAATCTTGTGTAACTAACCCAATCAGACAGCTGCCCAGGAGCTAACCTCAGTGCTAGGAAGGAGTGGGAGGGAATTGAGGGGGTGGTTCCTGCTAAGGCCCTGAAATAATAATAAGACAGGCAGGAGAGTCTGACGCATGGTGGCGGAAAAGCTGCAGGTGCAAATAGGGAATGTGGTCTCGTGCGAGCAACTTGTGCATGCTCGCTGTGTGTGAGTGTGCGCTTCCTAGGTACGGCGCGCTGCAGACAGTCAAAAGGGTTGCTCCCTTTCATTAAAAGTTAATCCCCGGCTGCAGGCTATTAGAAAGCAACTAACCGCGCTCTACTCACCCTACCCAGGTCTACCGGTGAGTCTCGCCGCTGCTCCCGGCCTGTGGCATTGGCCGCGACGCTGACGTTCCGTCGACAGCGCGGCAGCCGATCAGTGAGCTCAGCGGCTCTGAGCGGGGTGTTCTGTCTACAAGACCTTTTTAAGGAGCCAGCAAAAAAGTGAAGAGAAAGGAAAGCACAAAAGCACCTTGTCTTACTAAGCACTGGAAAGGGCAGCCGGCAACCGGACGTCAAAGTGGAAAAGCAGCAAGTGAGAGGCCTGTCTCTGCCTACGGCCACACCACCCTGAACACGCCCAATCTCGTCTGATCTCGGAAGCTAAGCAGGGTTGGGCCTGGTTAGTACTTGGATGGGAGACCGCCTGGGAATACCAGGTGCTGTAGGCTTTTGCTTTTTCTTACTTCCACCAGCAGGGGACACTCTCCTCTATGCCTTTTTTCCATTCCTTTTTTCACAAGCGCACACATGCTCCTTTCTTCTTTTCATTTGCTTTCTCTCTTGCGTTATTTAATCCTTGCAAAATACCAGCATCCTTCTCATCACCGTGGGCCTCCAGCATTGTTGCTTATTTACTTTTAATACTAGGCTTCTTTTCACCAGGACCAGCGACTCCCGCATGACTGGAGGCAACCACCGGTAACCTGGAGGCCAGTTTACAGCACAACCCAAGCAAAACACCTTTGCAGGCCACACGACCCCCCCGAAGAGCAGCTCAAATTCACTCGCAACCATCTCACCCTCTTCCTTCATTCACTCCTGGGCGTTTCGCTCCACCCCAAGTTGCGGGTCCAGCTTGCTCTTTCTGTCACATCCCCGCGATGAACGGTTTAGCCTGCAGGAGACCCTCCGCCGAGCCATTTTTAAACACATCTGATGCGGCAGGTGTTTCATTGCTCAACAAACAACACCTATAGGGACGACACAGCCTATGCATCGGTCCTTCGGAGACCGCCCCAGAACGGCCAGAGTTCTCGTCCCCACGCGAGCCTGAGGAAGGCTGGCCGGGCGATGGGCCAAGCAGCGTCTACTGGCCATACCACCTTGGATACGTCCGATCTCGGAAGCAAAGCAGAGATGGGTTCGGAAATACTTGGTTGGGACACCTCCTGAGAACACCAGGTATTGTAGACAATTTTGATGACGTTTTGCCATCTTGCCCAGCTCGGCTAGCATTGAGTGGCGCCTTGCTGGACACCGACCTTACGTAAAGTAGAGGCTGCAAGTCCCAAGCCTCCCAAGCCCCCCAAGACCTCTAAGATAAGGACGCAACCCCGCCGCCTCTACCAGGCCTCACACCGAGCTCCTTGCCACGGCTAGGAGTGCTTATTGACCCCGCAGCCGGCCGTATGCAAATGATGGCGTTAAAAGCATCTCGCGCTGTGAAGGGGCCAGGCTTTCAGCAGCTGCCCAGGGGATGGTTTTAGAGGGCGACCGCCTAACGAGGGCCAGCAGAAGTAACGTCTTCTTCTTCAAAGAAGCTTGTGTAACTAACTCAATCAGACAGCTGCCCAGGAGCTAACCTCAGTGCTAGGAAGGAGCGTGAGGGAATTGAGGGGGTGGTTCCTGCTAAGGCCCTGAAATAATAATAAGAGAGGCAGGAGAGTCTGACGCATGGTGGCGGAAAAGCTGCAGGTGCAAATAGGGAATGTGGTCTCGTGCGAGCAACTTGTGCATGCTCGCTGTGTGTGAGTGTGCGCTTCCTAGGTACGGCGCGCTGCAGACAGTCAAAAGGGTTGCTCCCTTTCATTAAAAGTTAATCCCCGGCTGCAGGCTATTAGAAAGCAACTAACCGCGCTCTACTCACCCTACCCAGGTCTACCGGTGAGTCTCGCCGCTGCTCCCGGCCTGTGGCATTGGCCGCGACGCTGACGTTCCGTCGACAGCGCGGCAGCCGATCAGTGAGCTCAGCGGCTGTGAGCGGGGCGTTCTGTCTACAAGACCTTTTTAAGGAGCCAGCAAAAAAGTGAAGAGAAAGGAAAGCACAAAAGCACCTTGTCTTACTAAGCACTGGAAAGGGCAGCCGGCAACCGGACGTCAAAGTGGAAAAGCAGCAAGTGAGAGGCCTGGCTCTGCCTACCGCCACACCACCCTGAACGTGCCTGATCTCGTCTGATCTCGGAAGCTAAGCAGGGTCAGGCCTGGTTAGTACTTGGATGGGAGACCGCCTGGGAATACCAGGTGCTGTAGGCTTTTGCTTTTTCTTACTTCCACCAGCAGGGGTCACTCTCCTCTATGCCTTTTTTCCATTCCTTTTTTCACAAGCGCACACATGCTCCTTTCTTCTTTTCATTTGCTTTCTCTCTTGCGCTATTTAATCCTTCAAAATACCAGCATCCTTCTCATCACCGTGGGCCTCCAGCATTGTTGCTTATTTACTTTTAATACTAGGCTTCTTTTCACCAGGACCAGCGACTCCCGCATGACTGGAGGCAACCACCGCTGACCTGGAGGCAACCACTGGTAACCTGGAGGCCAGTTTACAGCACAACCCAAGCAAAACACCTTTGCAGGCCACACGACCCCCCCGAAGAGCAGCTCAAATTCACTCGCAACCATCTCACCCACTTCCTTCATTCACTCCTGGGCGTTTCGCTCCACCCCAAGTTGCGGGTCCAGCTTGCTCTTTCTGTCACATCCCCGCGATGAACGGTTTAGCCTGCAGGAGACCCTGCGCCGAGCCATTTTTAAACACATCTGATGCGGCAGGTGTTTCATTGCTCAACAAACAACACCTATAGGGACGGCACAGCCTATGCATCGGTCCTTCGGAGACCGCCCCAAAACGGCCAGAGTTCTCGTCCCCACGTGAGCCTGAGGAAGGCTGGCCGGGCGATGGGCCAAGCAGCGTCTACTGGCCATACCACCTTGGATACGTCCGATCTCGGAAGCAAAGCAGAGATGGGTTCGGAAATACTTGGTTGGGACACCTCCTGAGAACACCAGGTATTGTAGACAATTTTGATGACGTTTTGCCATCTTGCCCAGCTCGGCTAGCATTGAGTGGTGCCTTTCTGGACACCGACCTTACGTAAAGTAGAGGCTGGAAGTCCCAAGCCTCCCAAGCCCCCCAAGACCTCTAAGATAAGGACGCAACCCCGCCGCCTCTACCAGGCCTCACACCGAGCTCCTTGCCACGGCTAGGAGTGCTTATTGATCCCGCAGCCGGCCGTATGCAAATGATGGCGTTAAAAGCATCTCGCGCTGTGAAGGGGCCAGGCTTTCAGCAGCTGCCCAGGGGATGGTTTTAGAGGGCGACCGCCTAACGAGGGCCAGCAGAAGTAACGTCTTCTTCTTCAAAGAAGCTTGTGTAACTAACCCAATCAGACAGCTGCCCAGGAGCTAACCTCAGTGCTAGGAAGGAGCGGGAGGGAATTGAGGGGGTGGTTCCTGCTAAGGCCCTGAAATAATAATAAGAGAGGCAGGAGAGTCTGACGCATGGTGGCGGAAAAGCTGCAGGTGCAAATAGGGAATGTGGTCTCGTGCGAGCAACTTGTGCATGCTCGCTGTGTGTGAGTGTGCGCTTCCTAGGTACGGCGCGCTGCAGACAGTCAAAAGGGTTGCTCCCTTTCATTAAAAGTTAATCCCCGGCTGCAGGCTATTAGAAAGCAACTAACCGCGCTCTACTCACCCTACCCAGGTCTACCGGTGAGTCTCGCCGCTGCTCCCGGCCTGTGGCATTGGCCGCGACGCTGACGTTCCGTCGACAGCGCGGCAGCCGATCAGTGAGCTCAGCGGCTGTGAGCGGGGCGCTCTGTCTACAAGACCTTTTTAAGGAGCCAGCAAAAAAGTGAAGAGAAAGGAAAGCACAAAAGCACCTAGTCTTACTAAGCACTGGAAAGGGCAGCCGGCAACCGGACGTCAAAGTGGAAAAGCAGCAAGTGAGAGGCCTGCTTCTGTCTACGGCCACACCACCCTGAGCACGCCCAATCTCGTCTGATCTTGGAAGCTAAGCAGGGTCAGGCCTGGTTAGTACTTGGATGGGAGACCACCTGGGAATACCAGGTGCTGCAGGCTTTTGCTTTTTCTTACTTCCACCAGCAGGGGTCACTCTCCTCTATGCCTTTTTTCCATTCCTTTTTTCACAAGCGCACACATGCTCCTTTCTTCTTTTCATTTGCTTTCTCTCTTGCGCTATTTAATCCTTGCAAAATACCAGCATCCTTCTCATCACCGTGGGCCTCCAGCATTGTTGCTTATTTACTTTTAATACTAGGCTTCTTTTCACCAGGACCAGCGACTCCTGCATGACTGGAGGCAACCACCGCTGACCTGGAGGCAACCACCGGTAACCTGGAGGCCAGTTTACAGCACAACCCAAGCAAAACACCTTTGCAGGCCACACGACCCCCCCGAAGAGCAGCTCAAATTCACTCGCAACCATCTCACCCTCTTCCTTCATTCACTCCTGGGCGTTTCGCTCCACCCCAAGTTGCGGGTCCAGCTTGCTCTTTCTGTCACATCCCCGCGATGAACGGTTTAGCCTGCAGGAGACCCTGCGCCGAGCCATTTTTAAACACATCTGATGCGGCAGGTGTTTCATTGCTCAACAAACAACACCTATAGGGACGGCACAGCCTATGCATCGGTCCTTCGGAGACCGCCCCAGAACGGCCAGAGTTCTCGTCCCCACGCGAGCCTGAGGAAGGCTGGCCGGGCGATGGGCCAAGCAGCGTCTACTGGCCATACCACCTTGGATACGTCCGATCTTGGAAGCAAAGCAGAGATGGGTTCGGAAATACTTGGTTGGGACACCTCCTGAGAGCACCAGGTATTGTAGACAATTTTGATGACGTTTTGCCATCTTGCCCAGCTCGGCTAGCATGGAGTGGCGCCTTGCTGGACACCGACCTTACGTAAAGTAGAGGCTGGAAGTCCCAAGCCTCCCAAGCCCCCCAAGACCTCTAAGATAAGGACGCAACCCCGCCGCCTCTACCAGGCCTCACACCGAGCTCCTTGCCACGGCTAGGAGTGCTTATTGACCCCGCAGCCGGCCGTATGCAAATGATGGCGTTAAAAGCATCTCGCGCTGTGAAGGGGCCAGGCTTTCAGCAGCTGCCCAGGGGATGGTTTTAGAGGGCGACCGCCTAACGAGGGCCAGCAGAAGTAACGTCTTCTTCTTCAAAGAAGCTTGTGTAACTAACCCAATCAGACAGCTGCCCAGGAGCTAACCTCAGTGCTAGGAAGAAGCGGGAGGGAATTGAGGGGGTGGTTCCTGCTAAGGCCCTGAAATAATAATAAGAGAGGCAGGAGAGTCTGACGCATGGTGGCGGAAAAGCTGCAGGTGCAAATAGGGAATGTGGTCTCGTGCGAGCAACTTGTGCATGCTCGCTGTGTGTGAGTGTGCGCTTCCTAGGTACGGCGCGCTGCAGACAGTCAAAAGGGTTGCTCCCTTTCATTAAAAGTTAATCCCCGGCTGCAGGCTATTAGAAAGCAACTAACCACGCTCTACTCACCCTACCCAGGTCTACCGGTGAGTCTCGCCGCTGCTCCCGGCCTGTGGCATTGGTCGCGACGCTGACATTCCGTCGACAGCGCGGCAGCCGATCAGTGAGCTCAGCGGCTCTGAGCGGGGCGTTCTGTCTACAAGACCTTTTTAAGGAGCCAGCAAAAAAGTGAAGAGAAAGGAAAGCACAAAAACACCTTGTCTTACTAAGCACTGGAAAGGGCAGCCGGCAACCGGACGTCAAAGTGGAAAAGCAGCAAGTGAGAGGCCTGTCTCTGCCTACGGCCACACCACCCTGAACACACCCGATCTTGTCTGATCTCGGAAGCTAAGCAGGGTTGGGCCTGGTTAGTACTTGGATGTGAGACCGCCTGGGAATACCAGGTGCTGTAGGCTTTTGCTTTTTCTTACTTCCACCAGCAGGGGTCACTCTCCTCTATGCCTTTTTTCCATTCCTTTTTTCACAAGCGCACACATGCTCCTTTCTTCTTTTCATTTGCTTTCTCTCTTGCGCTATTTAATCCTTGCAAAATACCAGCATCCTTCTCATCACCGTGGGCCTCCAGCATTGTTGCTTATTTACTTTTAATACTAGGCTTCTTTTCACCAGGACCAGCGACTCCCGCATGACTGGAGGCAACCACCGCTGACCTGGAGGCAACCACCGGTAACCTGGAGGCCAGTTTACAGCACAACCCAAGCAAAACACCTTTGCAGGCCACACGACCCCCCCGAAGAGCAGCTCAAATTCACTCGCAACCATCTCACCCTCTTCCTAAATTCACTCCTGGGCGTTTCGCTCCACCCCAAGTTGCGGGTCCAGCTTGCTCTTTCTGTCACATCCCCACGATGAACGGTTTAGCCTGCAGGAGACCCTGCGCCGAGCCATTTTTAAACACATCTGATGCGGCAGGTGTTTCATTGCTCAACAAACAACACCTATAGGGACGGCACAGCCTATGCATCGGTCCTTCGGAGACCGCCCCCGAACGGCCAGAGTTCTCGTCCCCACGCGAGCCTGAGGAAGACTGGCCGGGCGATGGGCCAAGCAGCGTCTACTGGCCATACCACCTTGGATACGTCCGATCTCGGAAGCAAAGCAGAGATGGGTTCGGAAATACTTGGTTGGGACACCTCCTGAGAACACCAGGTATTGTAGACAATTTTGATGACGTTTTGCCATCTTGCCCAGCTCGGCTAGCATTGAGTGGCGCCTTGCTGGACACCGACCTTACGTAAAGTAGAGGCTGGAAGTCCCAAGCCTCCCAAGCCCCCCAAGACCTCTAAGATAAGGACGCAACCCCGCCGCCTCTACCAGGCCTCACACCGAGCTCCTTGCCACGGCTAGGAGTGCTTATTGACCCCGCAGCCGGCCGTATGCAAATGATGGCGTTAAAAGCATCTCGCGCTGTGAAGGGGCCAGGCTTTCAGCAGCTGCCCAGGGGATGGTTTTAGAGGGCGACCGCCTAACGAGGGCCAGCAGAAGTAACGTCTTCTTCTTCAAAGAATCTTGTGTAACTAACCCAATCAGACAGCTGCCCAGGAGCTAACCTCAGTGCTAGGAAGGAGCGGGAGGGAATTGAGGGGGTGGTTCCTGCTAAGACCCTGAAATAATAATAAGACAGGCAGGAGAGTCTGACGCATGGTGGCGGAAAAGCTGCAGGTGCAAATAGGGAATGTGGTCTCGTGCGAGCAACTTGTGCATGCTCGCTGTGTGTGAGTGTGCGCTTCCTAGGTACGGCGCGCTGCAGACAGTCAAAAGGGTTGCTCCCTTTCATTAAAAGTTAATCCCCGGCTGCAGGCTATTAGAAAGCAACTAACCGCGCTCTACTCACCCTACCCAGGTCTACCGGTGAGTCTCGCCGCTGCTCCCGGCCTGTGGCATTGGCCGCGACGCTGACGTTCCGTCGACAGCGCGGCAGCCGATCAGTGAGCTCAGCGGCTCTGAGCGGGGCGTTCTGTCTACAAGACCTTTTTAAGGAGCCAGCAAAAAAGTGAAGAGAAAGGAAAGCACAAAAGCACCTTGTCTTACTAAGCACTGGAAAGGGCAGCCGGCAACCGGACGTCAAAGTGGAAAAGCAGCAAGTGAGAGGCTTGTCTCTGCCTACGGCCACACCACCCTGAACACGCCCAATCTCGTCTGATCTTGGAAGCTAAGCAGGGTTGGGCCTGGTTAGTACTTGGATGGGAGACCGCCTGGGAATACCAGGTGCTGTAGGCTTTTGCTTTTTCTTACTTCCACCAGCAGGGGTCACTCTCCTCTATGCCTTTTTTCCATTCCTTTTTTCACAAGCGCACACATGCTCCTTTCTTCTTTTCATTTGCTTTCTCTCTTGCGCTATTTAATCCTTGCAAAATACCAGCATCCTTCTCATCACCGTGGGCCTCCAGCATTGTTGCTTATTTACTTTTAATACTAGGCTTCTTTTCACCAGGACCAGCGACTCCCGCATGACTGGAGGCAACCACCGCTGACCTGGAGGCAACCACCGGTAACCTGGAGGCCAGTTTACAGCACAACCCAAGCAAAACACCTTTGCAGGCCACACGACCCCCCCGAAGAGCAGCTCAAATTCACTCGCAACCATCTCACCCTCTTCCTTCATTCACTCCTGGGCGTTTCGCTCCACCCCAAGTTGCGGGTCCAGCTTGCTCTTTCTGTCACATCCCCGCGATGAACGGTTTAGCCTGCAGGAGACCCTGCGCCGAGCCATTTTTAAACACATCTGATGCGGCAGGTGTTTCATTGCTCAACAAACAACACCTATAGGGACGGCACAGCCTATGCATCGGTCCTTCGGAGACCGCCCCAGAACGGCCAGAGTTCTCGTCCCCACGCGAGCCTGAGGAAGGCTGGCCGGGCGATGGGCCAAGCAGCGTCTACTGGCCATACCACCTTGGATACGTCCGATCTCGGAAGCAAAGCAGAGATGGGTTTGGAAATACTTGGTTGGGACACCTCCTGAGAACACCAGGTATTGTAGACAATTTTGATGACGTTTTGCCATCTTGCCCAGCTCGGCTAGCATTGAGTGGCGCCTTGCTGGACACCGACCTTACGTAAAGTAGAGGCTGCAAGTCCCAAGCCTCCCAAGCCCCCCAAGACCTCTAAGATAAGGACGCAACCCCGCCGCCTCTACCAGGCCTCACACCGAGCTCCTTGCCACGGCTAGGAGTGCTTATTGACCCCGCAGCCGGCCGTATGCAAATGATGGCGTTAAAAGCATCTCGCGCTGTGAAGGGGCCAGGCTTTCAGCAGCTGCCCAGGGGATGGTTTTAGAGGGCGACCGCCTAACGAGGGCCAGCAGAAGTAACGTCTTCTTCTTCAAAGAAGCTTGTGTAACTAACCCAATCAGACAGCTGCCCAGGAGCTAACCTCAGTGCTAGGAAGGAGCGGGAGGGAATTGAGGGGGTGGTTCCTGCTAAGGCCCTGAAATAATAATAAGACAGGCAGGAGAGTCTGACGCATGGTGGCGGAAAAGCTGCAGGTGCAAATAGGGAATGTGGTCTCGTGCGAGCAACTTGTGCATGCTCGCTGTGTGTGAGTGTGCGCTTCCTAGGTACGGCGCGCTGCAGACAGTCAAAAGGGTTGCTCCCTTTCATTAAAAGTTAATCCCCGGCTGCAGGCTATTAGAAAGCAACTAACCACGCTCTACTCACCCTACCCAGGTCTACAGGTGAGTCTCGCCGCTGCTCCCGGCCTGTGGCATTGGCCGCGACGCTGACGTTCCGTCGACAGCGCGGCAGCCGATCAGTGAGCTCAGTGGCTCTGAGCGGGGCGTTCTGTCTACAAGACCTTTTTAAGGAGCCAGCAAAAAAGTGAAGAGAAAGGAAAGCACAAAAGCACCTTGTCTCACTAAGCACTGGAAAGGGCAGCCGGCAGCCGGACGTCAAAGTAGAAAAGCAGCAAGTGAGAGGCTTCTCTCTGCCTACGGCCACACCACCCTGAACACGCCTGATCTTGTCTGATCTCAGAATCTAAGCAGGGTTATGCCTGCTTAGTACTTAGATGGGAGACCGCCTGGGAATACCAGGTGCTGTAGGCTTTTGCTTTTTCTTACTTCCACCAGCAGGGGTCACTCTCCTCTATGCCTTTTTTCCATTCCTTTTTTCACAAGCGCACACATGCTCCTTTCTTCTTTTCATTTGCTTTCTCTCTTGCGCTATTTAATCCTTGCAAAATACCAGCATCCTTCTCATCACCGTGGGCCTCCAGCATTGTTGCTTATTTACTTTTAATACTAGGCTTCTTTTCACCAGGACCAGCGACTCCCGCATGACTGGAGGCAACCACCGCTGACCTGGAGGCAACCACCGGTAACCTGGAGGCCAGTTTACAGCACAACCCAAGCAAAACACCTTTGCAGGCCACACGACCCCCCCGAAGAGCAGCTCAAATTCACTCGCAACCATCTCACCCTCTTCCTTCATTCACTCCTGGGCGTTTCGCTCCACCCCAAGTTGCGGGTCCAGCTTGCTCTTTCTGTCACATCCCCGCGATGAACGGTTTAGCCTGCAGGAGACCCTGCGCCGAGCCATTTTTAAACACATCTGATGCGGCAGGTGTTTCATTGCTCAACAAACAACACCTATAGGGACGGCACAGCCTATGCATCGGTCCTTCGGAGACCGCCCCAGAACGGCCAGAGTTCTCGTCCCCACGCGAGCCTGAGGAAGGCTGGCCGGGCGATGGGCCAAGCAGCGTCTACTGGCCATACCACCTTGGATACGTCCGATCTCGGAAGCAAAGCAGAGATGGGTTCGGAAATACTTGGTTGGGACACCTCCTGAGAACACCAGGTATTGTAGACAATTTTGATGACGTTTTGCCATCTTGCCCAGCTCGGCTAGCATTGAGTGGCGCCTTGCTGGACACCGACCTTACGTAAAGTAGAGGCTGGAAGTCCCAAGCCTCCCAAGCCCCCCAAGACCTCTAAGATAAGGACGCAACCCCGCCGCCTCTACCAGGCCTCACACCGAGCTCCTTGCCACGGCTAGGAGTGCTTATTGACCCCGCAGCCGGCCGTATGCAAATGATGGCGTTAAAAGCATCTCGCGCTGTGAAGGGGCCAGGCTTTCAGCAGCTGCCCAGGGGATGGTTTTAGAGGGCGACCGCCTAACGAGGGCCAGCAGAAGTAACGTCTTCTTCTTCAAAGAAGCTTGTGTAACTAACCCAATCAGACAGCTGCCCAGGAGCTAACCTCAGTGCTAGGAAGGAGCGGGAGGGAATTGAGGGGGTGGTTCCTGCTAAGGCCCTGAAATAATAATAAGACAGGCAGGAGAGTCTGACGCATGGTGGCGGAAAAGCTGCAGGTGCAAATAGGGAATGTGGTCTCGTGCGAGCAACTTGTGCATGCTCGCTGTGTGTGAGTGTGCGCTTCCTAGGTACGGCGCGCTGCAGACAGTCAAAAGGGTTGCTCCCTTTCATTAAAAGTTAAAATCAAAGAAACTTCGGCACTCCAATGTAGATGCACAAAAAATTATATTTTATTGTATCGGTAGAACCCCACAGAAAGTAGATCGGCCAACGTTTCGACCTAAAAGGTCTTTATCAGGGCCTTTTCTAAGCATAAATGAAAAATGCATGTTTTAATAAATCAGGAATTAAACCAACATTGTCTGTACACAGGTCGGGATATATTGCATGTAATATGACACAAGGTCTAATTAAATTTACATAATAAAGAAAAATTGCAGATAAGAAATACGATCACCATGCATAATATATAGGGGGCTATCTTCAATAACAATGAAGAAATGGCATAAAACAAGAGACATACTCTAATAAAGGGCTGTGCTTCATGGTATACATGGAATAATGTGTAGTCACAGAAGCCCAGTATCATCAAAATCAATTAATAGACAAAGGATGTTCCATGGGGGAAAAAGGAAAGAAAGGGAATCTGGAGAGGCAGGCATTCTATAGTGCCTATAGGTAGAAGGCATACTAGTCAAATAGAGCGAAATAGGTACATTCTAAATAACAGGAAGGGCGACATAAACACATTCTGTGTATGACATACCTGGTAGATGGGGGAATGTATGAGACAGGTGAAGCGGTGACATGCCGTGCAGTATGAGAGAGATGAAGCCCCATCCTTCTTATAGCCGGTGAGGCAATTAATGCCATGTGTATGGTAGTGTCGGTAATGTGTGTCCGTTCATGCGTGGCGTGCGTGGTGCCCTCTTCCGGTGTGAGTGCTGGAACGCAGAAGAAAGAGTAGTGAGACGCAGGGAAGTTCCTGTCATGCGCAGTGCAACAGTCGCGCTGAGGACACACAGTGGACACTTAATGAATTACATGGGAGGAATAGGAATGATGTATTAAAAGTGTTCACCACAGAATATACCTATCTGAAAGGGAATGATCTGGTCATAAGGCACTTATACTGTATCACAATAGAGAAAATAATTTTTCATTTAATTTATAATATGCAGAAGAGGGAGTCCTCAATAAATGTACATGTAATACGATTCTGAGGTGACAGAGTGCTTTAGCTTAGGACCTAAAAAAGAAGGAAACAGTCAATGGCATCAAATTACACATAGAACAATCAAATACAATCACCATAGGAAAATTGGACACTGCAAAGGATCAATTCAATTAATCATATTGTACTTCATATTCCCTATTTAATCCCTTAGGGGTGAGAGTCTGTAAGGTATGGATCCAGTATAGCTCTCGTTTCTTGAGTTTTTTAATCCGATTGCCTCCCCGTCTATGTGGTGGAATATGGTCAATGACCTGATACCTTAGCTGTGAAATGCCATGTGACATGGCTAAAAAGTGTGCCGGTATAGGAAGCATCGTACGTCGGCATCGGATCGTAGACTTGTGTTGTGAAATGCGGTCTCGGATATGTTGCGTAGTTTCACCAACATATCCGAGACCGCATGGGCATTTAATCAAGTAGACTACATAGGTGGAGTCACACGAAAAGTATTCTTTTATGGGAAACCGTTTGCCAGAGAGAGGGTGTGTGAAAGTATCACCCTTGGTGACATTTGAACATTGTAAGCATCCCAGGCAAGGGAAAGTGCCCCTACGTGGTGTGGCCAAGGTTCGTTGAATGGGTCCTATATGTGTGGACCCTACATCAGCCTTAATCAAATGGTCACGAATATTCCGAGGTCTTCTGTGACACAGTAATGGGGAATCACTAAACTCCAATACCTCAGGATAGGATTGACCTAACAAGGGCCAATGTTTTTTAATACATTTAATTATTGATCCACCAAAGGGATGATAAGTGCTCACGAAAACCAATCGTGATTCCTCCTTCCGTTTTGTGTTGGGTTGCGTGGATTGGTTAAGAATATAGGGTGGATACCCTCTCTGTCGAAATCTGACATTCATTTCTTCGTGTCTAATTTTTTTGGTGTCAACATCTGATACTATACGATCTACACGATTATGTTGCGACTTGGGCAGTGCCCTCTTAACGTGTCGTGGGTGACAACTGGAGTATAGCAGTAAACTGTTTTTATCCGTCGGTTTTATATATAAATCGCTAATTAAATGTCCAGTGTCAGTGAGCGTAATCCATGTATCCAAAAAATGTATTGAGTGTGAGTCTTGTAGGATAGTAAATTTTAGGGAGGTCACTCTTGTATTGAGATCCGAAAAAAAGTTTTTTAGGTCATTCTCTGTGCCTGTCCAAATAAAAAATATATCATCAATAAACCGTTTCCAAAATAATACATATTGATCAAAAAGGGGATGAGTGTATACATAATCATTCTCAAATTTATCCATAAATATATTCGCGTAAGGGGGCGCCATGTTCGAACCCATCGCTGTACCTCTCTTTTGGAAATAGAATCTGTCTTCAAACATGAAGAAATTTTTAGTGAGGACTAAAGTTAATAAATCCTTACAAAAATCAATCTGTTGCACCGAATATGTAGTGTGGGTTCTCAAAAATTTTTTTGTGGCCTCAATGCCTTCCTCATGGTCAATACTAGTATATAAGTTATGGACGTCCATCGTTGTTAGGATACTATTATTGGGAATAATTCCCAGATCTTTAATACTAGTCAAGAAATGAGCAGTGTCCTTGATATAGGAAGCAATCTTATGAATATGTGGTGTCAAGATCTTTTCTAACGTGATTGCCAAGGGGGATAAAATTGAGTTAGTGGAGGCAACGATGGGTCTTCCTGGTGGCTTATGTAGATTCTTATGTATTTTTGGTAACGTGTAAAAAACTGGCATGATAGGATCATTATTAACCAAAAATTGTGACAATTTGGTATCAATAGTACCCATCTGAGAATGACATGTGACCAAATTTTTAATGAGGTTAGCTACCTCTGAGGTAGGGTTCTGGGATATTGGTAAGTATGTCTCCCTATCATTTAATTGAGTATGTATCTCTGATATATAGTATGTCCGGTCCATAATGACAATGGCGCCCCCTTTGTCAGCTGGCTTTATAATGAGGTTTTGTCTCTTTTTTAGTGTGGAGAGGGCCATACTTTCTTCTGGATTCAAATTATTTTTGTTATGCAGGTCACCTCTCTTGATCATTTGCAAACACCGATTAATGTCCTTTTGGACCAGATCGATATATGTCTCGACATGATGATAAGTACGGGGTGGTTGAAAATGACTCGGGATACGTAGTTGAAGACCCCGGAGAGAAAACATTTCCACATTATGACTGTCTATAGGAACGTCCAAGTGTTCTCCCTTTGTTGAGAAATGAACCTTCAATCTCAAAGTTCTGTAAAAGCGTTGAAGTTCCTGTTCTAATAAAAATGTGTCAAAAGGTGGTGTAGGGCAAAAAGAGAGTCCCTTTTGTAATAAATCTAGTTCAGCTGGTGCTAAGGACTGTGAGGAAATGTTAAACACGATGTTGGTCCTACCTGTGAGCGAGTTGTCATCCGAGTGCTGTCTCCTTGTCGATCGCCTCCCCCGCCTCGTCTGATTCTGGGTGGACGATTCCTTCGCTGGTCCAAAAAATAATTGGGTGTATAGGTACCTTTCTCGCTGTCGGTAGAAGAGTTTCGGCCTGGTGAAGAGTTGTATCCTCGTCTGTATGGTCTGCTGTTTCTGCCCTGTACGGAAAAACGCCATCTGTACACTTGATTATTAAGGTAATCCTCAGCGTCACGAAGAAACTTAGATTTTTTTCTCAGTTGAAGTTCGTTACGATATTCGGAGACAGTTTTGTCTACTTTATTCTTCAACGTTGTGAATTCTTCAGCTGATATTGTATGGCTTAACTGTTCCTCTGTAGAGGCAATTCTGGTCTGTAGATCCGTTATTTCCTTTTGTATAAAATCAATAGTCAGTAGAATAATGTCCATGGAACATTTATTGAGGATCCCCTCAAACTTTGTACAATAATCAGAATTCTCACTAAACAGAGTGGGACGTAGATTTACCCTTAATCCACGTGGAATCCGTTGTGATTTATGGTATTCTGCAAGAGTGATGCTATGCAGATCTAGAGCAGTATATCTCCTTAGTTCCTTTTCCAAATCCCGCGTGCGAACCTCTTCAATAGGAGTATGAAGAAAAGTGCCGGGCGTCGTGACGCGTGCAAGAATCCCGCTTGCTTCCTCTTGGTTAAATGCGAACGTCGTAGAAGACATTTAAAGCCACAGGAGCGTAATCCCAAAAAAATAATATGATCAATGAAGTAAGGGATCGCTTCACTGTCAAATAAATGGGTGCTCTGAAGTAATATATTACTAGCAAAAATCAAAGAAACTTCGGCACTCCAATGTAGATGCACAAAAAATTATATTTTATTGTATCGGTAGAACCCCACAGAAAGTAGATCGGCCAACGTTTCGACCTAAAAG
>NW_027362764.1:690339724-690344724 GCF_046119375.1 Phyllobates terribilis
AAAGCACAAAAGCACCTTGTCTCACTAAGCACTGGAAAGGGCAGCCGGCAGCCGGACGTCAAAGTAGAAAAGCAGCAAGTGAGAGGCTTCTCTCTGCCTACGGCCACACCACTCTGAACACGCCTGATCTTGTCTGATCTCAGAATCTAAGCAGGGTTGTGCCTGCTTAGTACTTGGATGGGAGACCGCCTGGGAATACCAGGTGCTGTAGGCTTTTGCTTTTTCTTACTTCCACCAGCAGGGGTCACTCTCCTCTATGCCTTTTTTCCATTCCTTTTTTCACAAGCGCACACATGCTCCTTTCTTCTTTTCATTTGCTTTCTCTCTTGCGATATTTAATCCTTGCAAAATACCAGCATCCTTCTCATCACCGTGGGCCTCCAGCATTGTTGCTTATTTACTTTTAATACTAGGCTTCTTTTCACCAGGACCAGCGACTCCCGCATGACTGGAGGCAACCACCGGTAACCTGGAGGCCAGTTTACAGCACAACCCAAGCAAAACACCTTTGCAGGCCACACGACCCCCCCCGAAGAGCAGCTCAAATTCACTCGCAACCATCTCACCCTCTTCCTTCATTCACTCCTGGGCGTTTCGCTCCACCCCAAGTTGCGGGTCCAGCTTGCTCTTTCTGTCACATCCCCGCGATGAACGGTTTAGCCTGCAGGAGACCCTGCGCCGAGCCATTTTTAAACACATCTGATGCGGCAGGTGTTTCATTGCTCAACAAACAACACCTATAGGGACGGCACAGCCTATGCATCGGTCCTTCGGAGACCGCCCCAGAACGGCCAGAGTTCTCGTCCCCACGCGAGCCTGAGGAAGGCTGGCCGGGCGATGGGCCAAGCAGCGTCTACTGGCCATACCACCTTGGATACGTCCGATCTCGGAAGCAAAGCAGAGATGGGTTCGGAAATACTTGGTTGGGACACCTCCTGAGAACACCAGGTATTGTAGACAATTTTGATGACGTTTTGCCATCTTGCCCAGCTCGGCTAGCATTGAGTGGCGCCTTGCTGGACACCGACCTTACGTAAAGTAGAGGCTGGAAGTCCCAAGCCTCCCAAGCCCCCCAAGACCTCTAAGATAAGGACGCAACCCCGCCGCCTCTACCAGGCCTCACACCGAGCTCCTTGCCACGGCTAGGAGTGCTTATTGACCCCGCAGCCGGCCGTATGCAAATGATGGCGTTAAAAGCATCTCTCTCGCGCTGTGAAGGGGCCAGGCTTTCAGCAGCTGCCCAGGGGATGGTTTTAGAGGGCGACCGCCTAACGAGGGCCAGCAGAAGTAACGTCTTCTTCTTCAAAGAAGCTTGTGTAACTAACTCAATCAGACAGCTGCCCAGGAGCTAACCTCAGTGCTAGGAAGGAGCGGGAGGGAATTGAGGGGGTGGTTCCTGCTAAGGCCCTGAAATAATAATAAGAGAGGCAGGAGAGTCTGACGCATGGTGGCGGAAAAGCTGCAGGTGCAAATAGGGAATGTGGTCTCGTGCGAGCAACTTGTGCATGCTCGCTGTGTGTGAGTGTGCGCTTCCTAGGTACGGCGCGCTGCAGACAGTCAAAAGGGTTGCTCCCTTTCATTAAAAGTTAATCCCCGGCTGCAGGCTATTAGAAAGCAACTAACCGCGCTCTACTCACCCTACCCAGGTCTACCGGTGAGTCTCGCCGCTGCTCCCGGCCTGTGGCATTGGCCGCGACGCTGACGTTCCGTCGACAGCGCGGCAGCCGATCAGTGAGCTCAGCGGCTGTGAGCGGGGCGTTCTGTCTACAAGACCTTTTTAAGGAGCCAGCAAAAAAGTGAAGAGAAAGGAAAGCACAAAAGCACCTTGTCTTACTAAGCACTGGAAAGGGCAGCCGGCAACCGGACGTCAAAGTGGAAAAGCAGCAAGTGAGAGGCCTGGCTCTGCCTACCGCCACACCACCCTGAACATGCCCGATCTCGTCTGATCTCGGAAGCTAAGCAGGGTCAGGCCTGGTTAGTACTTGGATGGGAGATGGCCTGGGAATACCAGGTGCTGTAGGCTTTTGCTTTTTCTTACTTCCACCAGCAGGGGTCACTCTCCTCTATGCCTTTTTTCCATTCCTTTTTTCACAAGCGCACACATGCTCCTTTCTTCTTTTCATTTGCTTTCTCTCTTGCGCTATTTAATCCTTCAAAATACCAGCATCCTTCTCATCACCGTGGGCCTCCAGCATTGTTGCTTATTTACTTTTAATACTAGGCTTCTTTTCACCAGGACCAGCGACTCCCGCATGACTGGAGGCAACCACCGCTGACCTGGAGGCAACCACCGGTAACCTGGAGGCCAGTTTACAGCACAACCCAAGCAAAACACCTTTGCAGGCCACACGACCCCCCCGAAGAGCAGCTCAAATTCACTCGCAACCATCTCACCCTCTTCCTTCATTCACTCCTGGGCGTTTCGCTCCACCCCAAGTTGCGGGTCCAGTTTGCTCTTTCTGTCACATCCCCGCGATGAACGGTTTAGCCTGCAGGAGACCCTGCGCCGAGCCATTTTTAAACACATCTGATGCGGCAGGTGTTTCATTGCTCAACAAACAACACCTATAGGGACGGCACAGCCTATGCATCGGTCCTTCGGAGAGCGCCCCAAAACGGCCAGAGTTCTCGTCCCCACGTGAGCCTGAGGAAGGCTGGCCGGGCGATGGGCCAAGCAGCGTCTACTGGCCATACCACCTTGGATACGTCCGATCTCGGAAGCAAAGCAGAGATGGGTTCGGAAATACTTGGTTGGGACACCTCCTGAGAACACCAGGTATTGTAGACAATTTTGATGACGTTTTGCCATCTTGCCCAGCTCGGCTAGCATTGAGTGGCGCCTTTCTGGACACCGACCTTACGTAAAGTAGAGGCTGGAAGTCCCAAGCCTCCCAAGCACCCCAAGACCTCTAAGATAAGGACGCAACCCCGCCGCCTCTACCAGGCCTCACACCGAGCTCCTTGCCACGGCTACAAGTGCTTATTGATCCCGCAGCCGGCCGTATGCAAATGATGGCGTTAAAAGCATCTCGCGCTGTGAAGGGGCCAGGCTTTCAGCAGCTGCCCAGGGGATGGTTTTAGAGGGCGACCGCCTAACGAGGGCCAGCAGAAGTAACGTCTTCTTCTTCAAAGAAGCTTGTGTAACTAACCCAATCAGACAGCTGCCCAGGAGCTAACCTCAGTGCTAGGAAGGAGCGGGAGGGAATTGAGGGGGTGGTTCCTGCTAAGGCCCTGAAATAATAATAAGACAGGCAGGAGAGTCTGACGCATGGTGGCGGAAAAGCTGCAGGTGCAAATAGGGAATGTGGTCTCGTGCGAGCAACTTGTGCATGCTCGCTGTGTGTGAGTGTGCGCTTCCTAGGTACGGCGCGCTGCAGACAGTCAAAAGGGTTGCTCCCTTTCATTAAAAGTTAATCCCCGGCTGCAGGCTATTAGAAAGCAACTAACCGCGCTCTACTCACCCTACCCAGGTCTACCGGTGAGTCTCGCCGCTGCTCCCGGCCTGTGGCATTGGCCGCGACGCTGACGTTCCGTCGACAGCGCGGCAGCCGATCAGTGAGCTCAGCGGCTGTGAGCGGGGCATTCTGTCTACAAGACCTTTTTAAGGAGCCAGCAAAAAAGTGAAGAGAAAGGAAAGCACAAAAGCACCTTGTCTTACTAAGCACTGGAAAGGGCAGCCGGCAACCGGACGTCAAAGTGGAAAAGCAGCAAGTGAGAGGCCTGTCTCTGCCCACGGCCACACCACCCTGAGCACGCCCAATCTCGTCTGATCTTGGAAGCTAAGCAGGGTCGGGCCTGGTTAGTACTTGGATGGGAGACCACGTGGGAATACCAGGTGCTGCAGGCTTTTGCTTTTTCTTACTTCCACCAGCAGGGGTCACTCTCCTCTATGCCTTTTTTCCATTCCTTTTTTCACAAGCGCACACATGCTCCTTTCTTCTTTTCATTTGCTTTCTCTCTTGCGCTATTTAATCCTTGCAAAATACCAGCATCCTTCTCATCACCGTGGGCCTCCAGCATTGTTGCTTATTTACTTTTAATACTAGGCTTCTTTTCACCAGGACCAGCGACTCCTGCATGACTGGAGGCAACCACCGCTGACCTGGAGGCAACCACCGGTAACCTGGAGGCCAGTTTACAGCACAACCCAAGCAAAACACCTTTGCAGGCCACACGACCCCCCCGAAGAGCAGCTCAAATTCACTCGCAACCATCTCACCCTCTTCCTTCATTCACTCCTGGGCGTTTCGCTCCACCCCAAGTTGCGGGTCCAGCTTGCTCTTTCTGTCACATCCCCGCGATGAACGGTTTAGCCTGCAGGAGACCCTGCGCCGAGCCATTTTTAAACACATCTGATGCGCAGGTGTTTCATTGCTCAACAAACAACACCTATAGGGACGGCACAGCCTATGCATCGGTCCTTCGGAGACCGCCCCAGAACGGCCAGAGTTCTCGTCCCCACGCGAGCCTGAGGAAGGCTGGCCGGGCGATGGGCCAAGCAGCGTCTACTGGCCATACCACCTTGGATACGTCCGATCTCGGAAGCAAAGCAGAGATGGGTTCGGAAATACTTGGTTGGGACACCTCCTGAGAACACCAGGTATTGTAGACAATTTTGATGATGTTTTGCCATCTTGCCCAGCTCGGCTAGCATTGAGTGGCGCCTTGCTGGACACCGACCTTACGTAAAGTAGAGGCTGGAAGTCCCAAGCCTCCCAAGCCCCCCAAGACCTCTAAGATAAGGACGCAACCCCGCCGCCTCTACCAGGCCTCACACCGAGCTCCTTGCCACGGCTAGGAGTGCTTATTGACCCCGCAGCCGGCCGTATGCAAATGATGGCGTTAAAAGCATCTCGCGCTGTGAAGGGGCCAGGCTTTCAGCAGCTGCCCAGGGGATGGTTTTAGAGGGCGACCGCCTAACGAGGGCCAGCAGAAGTAACGTCTTCTTCTTCAAAGAATCTTGTGTAACTAACCCAATCAGACAGCTGCCCAGGAGCTAA
>NW_027362764.1:690349724-690397224 GCF_046119375.1 Phyllobates terribilis
GAGATGGGTTCGGAAATACTTGGTTGGGACACCTCCTGAGAACACCAGGTATTGTAGACAATTTTGATGACGTTTTGCCATCTTGCCCAGCTCGGCTAGCATTGAGTGGCGCCTTGCTGGACACCGACCTTACGTAAAGTAGAGGCTGGAAGTCCCAAGCCTCCCAAGCCCCCCAAGACCTCTAAGATAAGGACGCAACCCCGCCGCCTCTACCAGGCCTCACACCGAGCTCCTTGCCACGGCTAGGAGTGCTTATTGACCCCGCAGCCGGCCGTATGCAAATGATGGCGTTAAAAGCATCTCGCGCTGTGAAGGGGCCAGGCTTTCAGCAGCTGCCCAGGGGATGGTTTTAGAGGGCGACCGCCTAACGAGGGCCAGCAGAAGTAACGTCTTCTTCTTCAAAGAAGCTTGTGTAACTAACCCAATCAGACAGCTGCCCAGGAGCTAACCTCAGTGCTAGGAAGGAGCGGGAGGGAATTGAGGGGGTGGTTCCTGCTAAGGCCCTGAAATAATAATAAGACAGGCAGGAGAGTCTGATGCATGGTGGCGGAAAAGCTGCAGGTGCAAATAGGGAATGTGGTCTCGTGCGAGCAACTTGTGCATGCTCGCTGTGTGTGAGTGTGCGCTTCCTAGGTACGGCGCGCTGCAGACAGTCAAAAGGGTTGCTCCCTTTCATTAAAAGTTAATCCCCGGCTGCAGGCTATTAGAAAGCAACTAACCGCGCTCTACTCACCCTACCCAGGTCTACCGGTGAGTCTCGCCGCTGCTCCCGGCCTGTGGCATTGGCCGCGACGCTGACGTTCCGTCGACAGCGCGGCAGCCGATCAGTGAGCTCAGCTGCTCTGAGCGGGGCGTTCTGTCTACAAGACCTTTTTAAGGAGCCAGCAAAAAAGTGAAGAGAAAAGAAAGCACAAAAGCACCTTGTCTTACTAAGCACTGGAAAGGGCAGCCGGCAACCGGACGTCAAAGTGGAAAAGCAGCAAGTGAGAGGCCTGTCTCCGCCCACGGCCACACCACCCTGAACACACCCGATCTCGTCTGATCTTGGAATCTAAGCAGGGTTGGACCTGGTTAGCACTTGGATGGGAGACCACCTGGGAATACCAGGTGCTGTAGACTTTTGCTTTTTCTTTCTTCCACAAGCAGGGGTCACTCTCCTCTATGCCTTTTTTCCATTCCTTTTTTCACAAGCGCAAACATGCTCCTTTCTTCTTTTCATTTGCTTTCTCTCTTGCGCTATTTAATCCTTGCAAAATACCAGCATCCTTCTCATCACCGTGGGCCTCCAGCATTGTTGCTTATTTACTTTTAATACTAGGCTTCTTTTCACCAGGACCAGCGACTCCCGCATGACTGGAGGCAACCACCGCTGACCTGGAGGCAACCACTGGTAACCTGGAGGCCAGTTTACAGCACAACCCAAGCAAAACACCTTTGCAGGCCACACGACCCCCCCCAAAGAGCAGCTCAAATTCACTCGCAACCATCTCACCCTCTTCCTTCATTCACTCCTGGGCGTTTCGCTCCACCCCAAGTTGCGGGTCCAGCTTGCTCTTTCTGTCACATCCCCGCGATGAACGGTTTAGCCTGCAGGAGACCCTGCGCCGAGCCATTTTTAAACACATCTGTTGCGACAGGTGTTTCATTGCTCAACAAACAACACCTATAGGGACGGCACAGCCTATGCATCGGTCCTTCGGAGACCGCCCCAGAACGGCCAGAGTTCTCGTCCCCACGCGAGCCTGAGGAAGGCTGGCCGGGCGATGGGCCAAGCAGCGTCTACTGGCCATACCACCTTGGATACGTCCGATCTCGGAAGCAAAGCAGAGATGGGTTCGGAAATACTTGGTTGGGACACCTCCTGAGAACACCAGGTATTGTAGACAATTTTGATGACGTTTTGCCATCTTGCCCAGCTCGGCTAGCATGGAGTGGCGCCTTGCTGGACACCGACCTTACGTAAAGTAGAGGCTGGAAGTCCCAAGCCTCCCAAGCCCCCCAAGACCTCTAAGATAAGGACGCAACCCCGCCGCCTCTACCAGGCCTCACACCGAGCTCCTTGCCACGGCTAGGAGTGCTTATTGACCCCGCAGCCGGCCGTATGCAAATGATGGCGTTAAAAGCATCTCGCGCTGTGAAGGGGCCAGGCTTTCAGCAGCTGCCCAGGGGATGGTTTTAGAGGGCGACCGCCTAACGAGGGCCAGCAGAAGTAACGTCTTCTTCTTCAAAGAAGCTTGTGTAAATAACCCAATCAGACAGCTGCCCAGGAGCTAACCTCAGTGCTAGGAAGGAGCGGGAGGGAATTGAGGGGGTGGTTCCTGCTAAGGCCCTGAAATAATAATAAAACAGGCAGGAGAGTCTGACGCATGGTGGCGGAAAAGCTGCAGGTGCAAATAGGGAATGTGGTCTCGTGCGAGCAACTTGTGCATGCTCGCTGTGTGTGAGTGTGCGCATCCTAGGTACGGCGCGCTGCAGACAGTCAAAAGGGTTGCTCCCTTTCATTAAAAGTTAATCCCCGGCTGCAGGCTATTAGAAAGCAACTAACCGCGCTCTACTCACCCTACCCTGGTCTACCGGTGAGTCTCGCCGCTGCTCCCGGCCTGTGGCATTGGCCGCGACGCTGACGTTCCGTCGACAGCGCGGCAGCCGATCAGTGAGCTCAGCGGCTCTGAGCGGGGCGTTCTGTCTACAAGACCTTTTTAAGGAGCCAGCAAAAAAGTGAAGAGAAAGGAAAGCACAAAAGCACAAAAGCACCTTGTCTTACTAAGCACTGGAAAGGGCAGCCGGCAACCGGACGTCAAAGTAGAAAAGCAGCAAGTGAGAGGCCTGTCTCTTCCTCCGGCCACACCACCCTGAACACGCCCGGTCTCGTCTGATCTCGGAAACTAAGCAGGGTCAGGCCTGGTTAGTACTTGGATGGGAGACTACCTGGGAATACCAGGTGCTGTAGGCTTTTGCTTTTTCTTACTTCACAAGCAGGGGTCACTCTCCTCTATGCCTTTTTTCCATTCCTTTTTTCACAAGCGCACACATGCTCCTTTCTTCTTTTCATTTGCTTTCTCTCTTGCGCTATTTAATCCTTGCAAAATACCAGCATCCTTCTCATCACCGTGGGCCTCCAGCATTGTTGCTTATTTACTTTTAATACTAGGCTTCTTTTCACCAGGACCAGCGACTCCCAGCTGACTGGAGGCAACCACCGCTGACCTGGAGGCAACCACCGGTAACCTGGAGGCCAGTTTACAGCACAACCCAAGCAAAACACCTTTGCAGGCCACACGACCCCCGCGAAGAGCAGCTCAAATTCACTCGCAACCATCTCACCCTCTTCCTTCATTCACTCCTGGGCGTTTCGCTCCACCCCTAGTTGCGGGTCCAGCTTGCTCTTTCTGTCACATCCCCGCGATGAACGGTTTAGCCTGCAGGAGACCCTGCGCCGAGCCATTTTTAAACACATCTGATGCAGCAGGTGTTTCATTGCTCAACAAACAACACCTATAGGGACGGCACAGCCTATGCATCGGTCCTTCGGAGACCGCCCCAGAACGGCCAGAGTTCTCGTCCCCACGCGAGCCTGAGGAAGGCTGGCCGGTCGATGGGCCAAGCAGCGTCTACTGGCCATACCACCTTGGATACGTCCGATCTCGGAAGCAAAGCAGAGATGGGTTTGGAAATACTTGTTTGGGACACCTCCTGAGAACACCAGGTATTGTAGACAATTTTGATGACGTTTTGCCATCTTGCCCAGCTCGGCTAGCATTGAGTGGCGCCTTGCTGGACACCGACCTTACGTAAAGTAGAGGCTGGAAGTCCCAAGCCTCCCAAGCCCCCCAAGACCTCTAAGATAAGGACGCAACCCCGCCGCCTTTACCAGGCCTCACACCGAGCTCCTTGCCACGGCTAGGAGTGCTTATTGACCCCGCAGCCGGCCGTATGCAAATGATGGCGTTAAAAGCATCTCGCGCTGTGAAGGGGCCAGGCTTTCAGCAGCTGCCCAGGGGATGGTTTTAGAGGGCGACCGCCTAACGAGGGCCAGCAGAAGTAACGTCTTCTTCTTCAAAGAAGCTTGTGTAACTAACCCAATCAGACAGCTGCCCAGGAGCTAACCTCAGTGCTAGGAAGGAGCGGGAGGGAATTGAGGGGGTGGTTCCTGCTAAAGCCCTGAAATAATAATAAGACAGGCAGGAGAGTCTGACGCATGGTGGCGGAAAAGCTGCAGGTGCAAATAGGGAATGTGGTCTCGTGCGAGCAACTTGTGCATGCTCGCTGTGTGTGAGTGTGCGCTTCCTAGGTACGGCGCGCTGCAGACAGTCAAAAGGGTTGCTCCCTTTCATTAAAAGTTAATCTAGAAAGCAACTAACCGCGCTCTACTCACCCTACCCAGGTCTACCGGTGAGTCTCGCCGCTGCTCCCGGCCTGTGGCATTGGCCGCGACGCTGACGTTCCGTCGACAGCGCGGCAGCCGATCAGTGAGCTCAGCGGCTCTGAGCGGGGCGTTCTGTCTACAAGACCTTTTTAAGGAGCCAGCAAAAAAGTGAAGAGAAAGGAAAGCACAAAAGCACCTTGTCTTACTAAGCACTGGAAAGGGCAGCCGGCAACCGGACGTCAAAGTAGAAAAGCAGCAAGTGAGAGGCCTGTCTCTGCCAACGGCCACACCTCTCTGAACACGCCTGATCTTGTCTGATCTCAGAAGCTAAGCAGGGTCAGGCCTGGTTAGTACTTGTATGGGAGACCACCTGGGAATACCAGGTGCTGTAGGCTTTTGCTTTTTCTTACTTCCACCAGCAGGGGTCACTCTCCTCTATGCCTTTTTTCCATTCCTTTTTTCACAAGCGCACACATGCTCCTTTCTTCTTTTCATTTGCTTTCTCTCTTGCGCTATTTAATCCTTGCAAAATACCAGCATCCTTCTCATCACCGTGGACCTCCAGCATTGTTGCTTATTTACTTTTAATACTAGGCTTCTTTTCACCAGGACCAGCGACTCCCGCATGACTGGAGGCAACCACCGCTGACCTGGAGGCAACCACCGGTAACCTGGAGGCCAGTTTACAGCACAACCCAAGCAAAACACCTTTGCAGGCCACACGACCCCCCCGAAGAGCAGCTCAAATTCACTCGCAACCATCTCACCCTCTTCCTTCATTCACTCCTGGGCGTTTCGCTCCACCCCAAGTTGCGGGTCCAGCTTGCTCTTTCTGTCACATCCCCGCGATGAACGGTTTAGCCTGCAGGAGACCCTGCGCCGAGCCATTTTTAAACACATCTGATGCGGCAGGTGTTTCATTGCTCAACAAACAACACCTATAGGGACGGCACAGCCTATGCATCGGTCCTTCGGAGACCGCCCCAGAACGGCCAGAGTTCTCGTCCCCACGCGAGCCTGAGGAAGGCTGGCCGGGCGATGGGCCAAGCAGCGTCTACTGGCCATACCACCTTGGATACGTCCGATCTCGGAAGCAAAGCAGAGATGGGTTCGGAAATACTTGGTTGGGACACCTCCTGAGAACACCAGGTATTGTAGACAATTTTGATGACGTTTTGCCATCTTGCCCAGCTCGGCTAGCATTGAGTGGCGCCTTGCTGGACACCGACCTTACGTAAAGTAGAGGCTGGAAGTCCCAAGCATCCCAAGCCCCCCAAGACCTCTAAGATAAGGACGCAACCCCGCCGCCTCTACCAGGCCTCACACCGAGCTCCTTGCCACGGCTAGGAGTGCTTATTGACCCCGCAGCCGGCCGTATGCAAATGATGGCGTTAAAAGCATCTCGCGCTGTGAAGGGGCCAGGCTTTCAGCAGCTGCCCAGGGGATGGTTTTAGAGGGCGACCGCCTAACGAGGGCCAGCAGAAGTAACGTCTTCTTCTTCAAAGAATCTTGTGTAACTAACCCAATCAGACAGCTGCCCAGGAGCTAACCTCGTGCTAGGAAGGAGCGGGAGGGAATTGAGGGGGTGGTTCCTGCTAAGGCCCTGAAATAATAATAAGACAGGCAGGAGAGTCTGACGCATGGTGGCGGAAAAGCTGCAGGTGCAAATAGGGAATGTGGTCTCGTGCGAGCAACTTGTGCATGCTCGCTGTGTGTGAGTGTGCGCTTCCTAGGTACGGCGCGCTGCAGACAGTCAAAAGGGTTGCTCCCTTTCATTAAAAGTTAATCCCCGGCTGCAGGCTATTAGAAAGCAACTAACCGCGCTCTACTCACCCTACCCAGGTCTACCGGTGAGTCTCGCCGCTGCTCCCGGCCTGTGGCATTGGCCGCGACGCTGACGTTCCGTCGACAGCGCGGCAGGCGATCAGTGAGCTCAGCGGCTCTGAGCGGGGCGTTCTGTCTACAAGACCTTTTTAAGGAGCCAGCAAAAAAGTGAAGAGAAAGGAAAGCACAAAAGCACCTTGTCTTACTAAGCACTGGAAAGGGCAGCCGGCAACCGGACGTCAAAGTGGAAAAGCAGCAAGTGAGAGGCCTGTCTCTGCCTACAGCCACACCACCCTGAACACGCCTGATCTTGTCTGATCTTGGAAGCTAAGCAGGGTTGGGCCTGGTTAGTACTTGTATGGGAGACTGCCTGGGAATACCAGGTTCTGTAGGCTTTTGCTTTTTCTTACTTCCACCAGCAGGGGTCACTCTCCTCTATGCCTTTTTTCCATTCCTTTTTTCACAAGCGCACACATGCTCCTTTCTTCTTTTCATTTGCTTTCTCTCTTGCGCTATTTAATCCTTGCAAAATACCAGCATCCTTCTCATCACCGTGGGCCTCCAGCATTGTTGCTTATTTACTTTTAATACTAGGCTTCTTTTCACCAGGACCAGCGACTCCCGCATGACTGGAGGCAACCACCGCTGACCTGGAGGCAACCACCGGTAACCTGGAGGCCAGTTTACAGCACAACCCAAGCAAAACACCTTTGCAGGCCACACAACCCCCCCGAAGAGCAGCTCAAATTCACTCGCAACCATCTCACCCTCTTCCTTCATTCACTCCTGGGCGTTTCGCTCCACCCCAAGTTGTGGGTCCAGCTTGCTCTTTCTGTCACATCCCCGCGATGAACGGTTTAGGCTGCAGGAGACCCTGCGCCGAGCCATTTTTAAACACATCTGATGCGGCAGGTGTTTCATTGCTCAACAAACAACACCTATAGGGACGGCACAGCCTATGCATCGGTCCTTCGGAGACCGCCCCAGAACGGCCAGAGTTCTCGTCCCCACGCGAGCCTGAGGAAGGCTGGCCGGGCGATGGGCCAAGCAGCGTCTACTGGCCATACCACCTTGGATACGTCTGATCTCGGAAGCAAAGCAGAGATGGGTTCGGAAATACTTGGTTGGGACACCTCCTGAGAACACCAGGTATTGTAGACAATTTTGATGACGTTTTGCCATCTTGCCCAGCTCGGCTAGCATTGAGTGGCGCCTTGCTGGACACCGACCTTACGTAAAGTAGAGGCTGGAAGTCCCAAGCATCCCAAGCCCCCCAAGACCTCTAAGATAAGGACGCAACCCCGCCGCCTCTACCAGGCCTCACACCGAGCTCCTTGCCACGGCTAGGAGTGCTTATTGACCCCGCAGCCGGCCGTATGCAAATGATGGCGTTAAAAGCATCTCGCGCTGTGAAGGGGCCAGGCTTTCAGCAGCTGCCCAGGGGATGGTTTTAGAGGGCGACCGCCTAACGAGGGCCAGCAGAAGTAACGTCTTCTTCTTCAAAGAATCTTGTGTAACTAACCCAATCAGACAGCTGCCCAGGAGCTAATGACGCGCCCCTGGGCCTGTGTCGCGCTGCTTTGCGCACGCGGGAGCTTACCCGGAGCCGGATCTCTTGAGGGTTGTAGTCTCGTGGCGGTGACCCGGTCCGTGCCCAGGGAGTCAAAGTGAGCGGCGATGTAACAGCGGTAGATGCAGGACGACTACGCCACCCGTTGAATGCAGCTATGGAGCTGCCGCTGCAGGACAGTCCGCTGAGGCCGGTGGATGGATGGTGCAGCGTAGATGGTATAACCCCCAATGGGAGGGGTATGGCCTCAGGGCAGCAGATGTGGATGATGGGGGTAGCAGGAACCACTCAGAGACGGTGCGGTGTAATTCAGGGTCTTTACTGGTAACAACGATAGACCCTCCTGGAGTACTTGCTAGTGAACGGGGCCTGGTCAGTCCTTGAGCAGATGGGATCTCCCCTGGCCAGGCGGAGTTGTAGGCCTCCCAAACTGACTGTACTCTTCTGGCTACCTTGCTAGAAGCGGATATAAGTAGCCCACGTCCCTGAGTGTACCGTGTGATGCTCACCCGTATGGCCGGTGACTCGGGGCCTTCTAATGGCTTCCGCTCCACGATGGCGGTGCTGGTCCCACGCGTGTGACCGTGCCTTCGGGTTTCTGGGCCTGAGGACCTGAAATCCCCTGCCGGTCGGCTTCTGCTGCTGGGTGTAACATACCTGGCGGCGTCCTTGCATGGTGGTCCATCTCCCACTGTGCAAGAGCGCGCACTTGATCTCCAGTCCAGAATGTCTCTCTGGCTTCCCTCCATGCTGTCTGTTTGTGTCTGTTTCTGCTGCTTAAGGGTGGCGCCCGATCACTTCCTGCTTTTTGTACCTGCTGTGGGTCACACCCCTTGTGCGTCCTCAGCCTATTGCTGTCTGTCACCTGGTATATAGCTCAGCTGCTCTCATCTATTCCTGCCTGAGCATAGTGTTTCATTCAGTGTGTGCTTGCACTCTGAAGGTGCCAGGTCCCGTTCTGTGTTCTCTTGTCTGCCTATCCTGGAGGCTGTATTTCCAGGCCTGTCTGAACACGCTCCTAGCCTGTTCCTCCCGCCTTCTAGGGGCCGATTACCTAGACCCGTTCCTGTATCTTGTCTGACCTGTCTGAACACGCTCCTAGCCTGTTCCTCCCGCCTTCTAGGGGCCGATTACCTAGACCCGCTCCTGTATCTTGTCTGTCCTGTCTGAACACGCTCCTTGCCTGTTCGTCCTGCCTCTCTGGGGGCCGTATTCCCAGACCCGCTCCTGTATTCCGCTGCAGTGTCGGTCTCCTCCGTACACTCAGTTCCAGTCTGAACTCTCTCCTATCCTTTACCTGTTTTGCCTCTATGTCCGTTCCCTTCCTTTTTCTGCAGAGTCTGAACTCGTACCTAACTCCTGCTTGTTGTCTCTGTACTCCCGTTTGTGAGTTTGTGGTCCACTCGCTACTTCTCTGCAAGTACCCTGTGGGTGTCTGGCTCTGCCTTTCCCTTCCTGTCTGTTCCGTGTGAACAGAGCCCTGTCCCCCGTACTCAGCCTTGCCTGCTCTGACTCCTTTGCTCACTGCTCCGGCGGTTCTAGCCTGCTCTGACTCCTTTGCTCACCGCTCCGGCGGTTCTAGTCTGCTCTGACTCCTTTGCTCACCGCTCCGGCGGTTCTAGTCTGCTCTGACTCCTTTGCTCACCGCTCCGGCGGTTCTAGCCTGCTCTGACTCCTTTGCTCACCGCTCCGGCGGTTCTAGTCTGCTCTGACTCCTTTGCTTACCGCTCCGGCGGTTCTAGTCTGCTCTGACTCCTTTGCTTACCGCTCCGGCGGTTCTAGCCTGCTCTGACTCCTTGCTCACTGCTCCGCAGCCTTGCTCCGCTCTGACCCTTTTGCTCACCGCTCCGGCGGTTCTAGTCTGCTCTGACTCCTTTGCTCACCGCTCCGGCGGTTCTAGTCTGCTCTGACTCCTTTGCTCACCGCTCCGGCGGTTCTAGTCTGCTCTGACTCCTTTGCTCACCGCTCCGGCGGTTCTAGTCTGCTCTGACTCCTTTGCTCACCGCTCCGGCGGTTCTAGTCTGCTCTGACTCCTTTGCTCACCGCTCCGGCGGTTCTAGCCTGCTCTGACTCCTTTGCTCACCGCTCCGGCGGTTCTAGCCTGCTCTGACTCCTTTGCTCACCGCTCCGGCGGTTCTAGCCTGCTCTGACTCCTTTGCTCACCGCTCCGGCGGTTCTAGCCTGCTCTGACTCCTTTGCTCACCGCTCCGGCGGTTCTAGCCTGCTCTGACTCCTTTGCTCACCGCTCCGGCGGTTCTAGCCTGCTCTGACTCCTTTGCTCACCGCTCCGGCGGTTCTAGCCTGCTCTGACTCCTTGCTCACTGCTCCGCAGCCTTGCTCCGCTCTGACCCTTTTGCTCACTGCTCCGGCAGCCTTGCTCCGCTCTGACCCTTTTGCTCACTGCTCCGGCAGTCCTGTCCTGCCCTGCTTCTGCCCGCTGCTCCGGCAGTCCTGTCCTGCCCTGCTTCTGCCCGCTGCTCCGGCAGTCCTGTCCTGCCCTGCTTCTGCCCGCTGCTCCGGCAGTCCTGTCCTGCCCTGCTTCTGCCCGCTGCTCCGGCAGTCCTGTCCTGCCCTGCTTCTGCCCGCTGCTCCGGCAGTCCTGTCCTGCCCTGCTTGTGCTCGCTGCTCCTGCAGCCCCGTCCTGCTCTGTTCTTGCCCACCGCTTCGGGCATTCCCTCTCTGCTGTGGTTGTCTACCGCATCTGCGGTTCTGTGACCCAGTCTGTACTGGGTCTTAACCTTTCTGTGCTCCAGCCCGTCCTTTCGGCCAGTACCTCCCTGCCTGCATACTCGCCTGTATCCACCCATCTGCATACCTGCCGTGTTTGCTTACATCCACCAGTCTGTGCCAGCCTAACCTGCCTGTTCCAGTAATCCCAGTGTGGGTCAACCCCCGTATCCGGAGTTTGACCTGGAGTAGCACCTGGTCCCTCTGCCCGGTTTCTCCCTGGTGCACTGGCGTCGTATGCCGTCGTGCCACCTTGGTCGGATCGGCCAGATACTTAGTCACGCCCCTCCAGGCACTCTCCGGTCCATGGTCCAGTGGAACCACAACACCCGCACACGCCAGTCAGTCCGGGCGTGTGCATAACAGCATGCTCAGGCCATGGTTCCCGTTGAGCCCCACGGCCTTCGCTCTCTGAGAAGTTTTCCAGCGAATACATGCATTAAAAATAAATAAATAAAATTAATTTTTTTTCTCAGCTGAGTTCCAGGCGAATTACGCACCCGTCCAGATGGATCTATCTGCTCTCGTTCCTGCGGATCCGCCACGTTACTATGGGGATCCAAGACAAAGTCGTGCATTTGTGGAGCAATGCATGCTACACTTCAAGTTCTACCCTCTATGTTTTCCCACCGATCGGGTTAAGGTGGCATTCATTATGTCTTACCTGGCGGGTGATGCCTTGGAATGGATCAACCCCCTATATGAAACACAGGATCCGATCCTCCTGGACCTAATGGCCTTCCTGGTGGCCTTTCTAATGGTCTTCGATGATCCTAACCCGGAGGCTCCTGCTGAAGCTTCACCTCCCAATATCCCGGAGCAGCCCCGATGGGTAATGTGTGTGGGTAGCGCAATAGTCCTCCAGCCCAATGAGACTACTGTCCACCCAGAATCTTCACAGGGTGACTACGCTTTCCGGAATACATCTCCCAACCTCAAGAGGCAGTCCAGATGTGCTAGACGTAGAGGCAAGCCGTCACGCCAGGGTCTGTCCTCCCTGAGACCTCCTCACCCCAACCTTGAAGTCCCTACTGAAGCTTCATCTCCCTGTATTCCGGAGAAGCCCCAACGGGTAATGTGCGTGGGTAGTGCTCCGGTTCTCCTGCCCGAAGAGACTTCTGCCCATCCAGACTCCACACAGGAGAACTTCCTGCACCCGGCATCAGATGCTTCACCCACTTTAACCGGTGTGCATGTCCAAGGATGCTCCAAAGCTGTGGTTACCTCTGAGTCTGTGCACCTCTACTACCTGGCGGAGGACCCCCTGTTGCCTCCTGAATCCTCCGGGATACCACTCGATGACAAATGGAGAGAGACTTCTCTACACTCGGTACTCGATACTTTGTCCGCTTCGTCCTGTGAGCCTGACAATCGGTACCCCAAAGTGGTAGTTACCCCCGAGTCTCTACACCCCTCCGACCAGGCGGAGGACCTCCAGTTGTCTCCAGAACCCTTCGGGGTGCTACCTGGTAGCGAAAGGACAGAGACTCTCCTTTACTCTGTACCTGATACCTCGCTCGCTTCGTCCAGTGAGTCCAACCTAGTGTACTCCGAAGCAGAGGTTAATCCCGAGTCTCTACATCCCTCCGACCAGGCGGAGGACCTCCAGTTGTCTCCAGAACCCTTCGGGGTGCCACCTGGTGGTGAATGGACAGAGACTTTCCTATATCCTGGATCTGATACCTCGCTTGCTTCGTCCAGTGAGTCCGACCTTGTGTACTCTGAAGCAGAGGTTACCCTTGAGTCTCTACACCCCTCTGACCAGGTGGAGGACCTCCAGTTGTCTCCAGAACCCTTCGGGGTGCCACCTGGTGGTGAATGGACAGAGACTTTCCTATACTCGGTACCCGATACCTCGCCTGCTTCCTCCAGTGAGTCCGACCTAGTGTACTCTGAAGCAGATGTTTTCTCTGAGCCTCTGCACTCTTCTGACCCGGCGGAGGACCTCCAGTTGTTTCCTGAATTCTCCGGGGTACCACCAGATAACAAAGAGACAGTGACTTTTCCTCATTATGTACCTGATAACCCGTCTATTTCTTCCTGTGAGCTTGACAAGATGTACCTCGAAGCAGAGATTACCCCCAAGTCTCTGTCCCCCTCCAACCCAGTGAAGGACTTCCAGTTGTCTCCTGTACCCTCTGGGGTGCCACCTGAAAATATGTGGAGAGAGACTTCCTTGTGTGCTGTTCCTGGTACTCCACCCGTTTCGTCTGTTGCTGAGGATGGCTGGATAGGAGGTAGCATCCTAGCTAACCAGATGAGATCAGTTTTTCCTGTGGACAGTGGAAGTGATCTCCTTGAAGTGAACGACTGGTCCTCGAATTCCCTGCGGAAGATTCTGGCAGGCCTGAAGAAGAGGGGGCGTAAGGGGGGGGGGTACTGTAACATACCTGGCGGCGTCCTTGCATGGTGGTCCATCTCCCACTGTGCAAGAGCGCGCACTTGATCTCCAGTCCAGAATGTCTCTCTGGCTTCCCTCCATGCTGTCTGTTTGTGTCTGTTTCTGCTGCTTAAGGGTGGCGCCCGATCACTTCCTGCTTTTTGTACCTGCTGTGGGTCACACCCCTTGTGCGTCCTCAGCCTATTGCTGTCTGTCACCTGGTATATAGCTCAGCTGCTCCCATCTATTCCTGCCTGAGCATAGTGTTTCATTCAGTGTGTGCTTGCACTCTGAAGGTGCCAGGTCCCGTTCTGTGTTCTCTTGTCTGCCTATCCTGGAGGCTGTATTTCCAGGCCTGTCTGAACACGCTCCTAGCCTGTTCCTTCCGCCTTCTAGGGGCCGATTACCTAGACCCGTTCCTGTATCTTGTCTGACCTGTCTGAACACGCTCCTAGCCTGTTCCTCCCGCCTTCTAGGGGCCGATTACCTAGACCCGCTCCTGTATCTTGTCTGTCCTGTCTGAACACGCTCCTTGCCTGTTCGTCCTGCCTCTCTGGGGGCCGTATTCCCAGACCCGCTCCTGTATTCCGCTGCAGTGTCGGTCTCCTCCGTACACTCAGTTCCAGTCTGAACTCTCTCCTATCCTTTACCTGTTTTGCCTCTATGTCCGTTCCCTTCCTTTTTCTGCAGAGTCTGAACTCGTACCTAACTCCTGCTTGTTGTCTCTGTACTCCCGTTTGTGAGTTTGTGGTCCACTCGCTACTTCTCTGCAAGTACCCTGTGGGTGTCTGGCTCTGCCTTTCCCTTCCTGTCTGTTCCGTGTGAACAGAGCCCTGTCCCCCCTACTCAGCCTTGCCTGCTCTGACTCCTTTGCTCACTGCTCCGGCGGTTCTAGCCTGCTCTGACTCCTTTGCTCACCGCTCCGGCGGTTCTAGTCTGCTCTGACTCCTTTGCTCACCGCTCCGGCGGTTCTAGTCTGCTCTGACTCCTTTGCTCACCGCTCCGGCGGTTCTAGCCTGCTCTGACTCCTTTGCTCACCGCTCCGGCGGTTCTAGTCTGCTCTGACTCCTTTGCTTACCGCTCCGGCGGTTCTAGTCTGCTCTGACTCCTTTGCTTACCGCTCCGGCGGTTCTAGCCTGCTCTGACTCCTTGCTCACTGCTCCGCAGCCTTGCTCCGCTCTGACCCTTTTGCTCACCGCTCCGGCGGTTCTAGTCTGCTCTGACTCCTTTGCTCACCGCTCCGGCGGTTCTAGTCTGCTCTGACTCCTTTGCTCACCGCTCCGGCGGTTCTAGTCTGCTCTGACTCCTTTGCTCACCACTCCGGCGGTTCTAGTCTGCTCTGACTCCTTTGCTCACCGCTCCGGCGGTTCTAGTCTGCTCTGACTCCTTTGCTCACCGCTCCGGCGGTTCTAGTCTGCTCTGACTCCTTTGCTCACCGCTCCGGCGGTTCTAGTCTGCTCTGACTCCTTTGCTCACCGCTCCGGCGGTTCTAGTCTGCTCTGACTCCTTTGCTCACCGCTCCGGCGGTTCTAGTCTGCTCTGACTCCTTTGCTCACCGCTCCGGCGGTTCTAGTCTGCTCTGACTCCTTTGCTCACCGCTCCGGCGGTTCTAGCCTGCTCTGACTCCTTTGCTCACCACTCCGGCGGTTCTAGCCTGCTCTGACTCCTTTGCTCACCGCTCCGGCGGTTCTAGCCTGCTCTGACTCCTTTGCTCACCGCTCCGGCGGTTCTAGCCTGCTCTGACTCCTTTGCTCACCGCTCCGGCGGTTCTAGCCTGCTCTGACTCCTTTGCTCACCGCTCCGGCGGTTCTAGCCTGCTCTGACTCCTTGCTCACTGCTCCGCAGCCTTGCTCCGCTCTGACCCTTTTGCTCACTGCTCCGGCAGCCTTGCTCCGCTCTGACCCTTTTGCTCACTGCTCCGGCAGTCCTGTCCTGCCCTGCTTCTGCCCGCTGCTCCGGCAGTCCTGCACTGCCCTGCTTCTGCCCGCTGCTCCGGCAGTCCTGTCCTGCCCTGCTTCTGCCCGCTGCTCCGGCAGTCCTGTCCTGCCCTGCTTCTGCCCGCTGCTCCGGCAGTCCTGTCCTGCCCTGCTTCTGCCCGCTGCTCCGGCAGTCCTGTCCTGCCCTGCTTGTGCTTGCTGCTCCTGCAGCCCCGTCCTGCTCTGTTCTTGCCCACCGCTTCGGGCATTCCCTCTCTGCTGTGGTTGTCTACCGCATCTGCGGTTCTGTGACCCAGTCTGTACTGGGTCTTAACCTTTCTGTGCTCCAGCCCGTCCTTTCGGCCAGTACCTCCCTGCCTGCATACTCGCCTGTATCCACCCATCTGCATACCTGCCGTGTTTGCTTACATCCACCAGTCTGTGCCAGCCTAACCTGCCTGTTCCAGTAATCCCAGTGTGGGTCAACCCCCGTGTCCGGAGTTTGACCTGGAGTAGCACCTGGTCCCTCTGCCCGGTTTCTCCCTGGTGCACTGGCGTCGTATGCCGTCGTGCCACCTTGGTCGGATCGGCCAGATACTTAGTCACGCCCCTCCAGGCACTCTCCGGTCCATGGTCCAGTGGAACCACAACACCCGCACACGCCAGTCAGTCCGGGCGTGTGCATAACACTGGGTAAGAGTTAGTCCCCACAGCCTCGGACGCCGGGTCCGGTAAGAAAGCTTCTCAGTCAGGGCGAGCTCTGCAGCTGCCAGCCCCTGACTCGTAGTAGTATTGCTTCTGCTGTTTCTTGTCTCTACTCTCCTTGACTGCTAACCCTGCTTCAGCCCCGGGTTTATATAGGGGAAGTTCTTCCCCTCCCAAGACTGGGCAGGAGGTGTGGCATGCACAGGATCCCTGACCAAAGGACCTCCCACCTGCTCTCAGACATAACATCTCTATCACTGTGGCAACCAGACCCCTGGGGTGTCACATTCCCCCCTAGTGAAATTTAGTACTCCGGGACTAAACATATTTTAGAAAAACATAACAAGATAAAAACAATAATAATACAATAAGAAAAACATATAAAGTTGGTTACGGCATGTCCGTAACCGGGTGCAGTCTTTGAAGAAAAGCAAGGTGTCCATTTCACCAAAACAGGGAGACGTAACCAGGTAGGGGTTTGTCCTACCCCGAGTCCTTAACAGTCTTTAGTCCGTCCTGGGTTACGCTCCAACTATGTACAAGGATTCCCGGTAAATCCACCAAGGATTCCTAAAAATAACTGGAAACACAAAATTATACACAAGCAACAATACACAGATAAACATAAATAAAACAATTTATACACTTCAAATCCTCCAGCGTGCGGGTAACTGGCCTCTAGTGGCCCTAGTGGACCTACGGAGCTGACTGTCTGGCCCTGAACTACAGGGTGTAGGAGCTGTCAAGGGTAAACTGGGCAGCTGTCTACCGGCTCTTTGTCTCACTAGGGGTACGGCAGGCTCACTATAAGCAGAGGGTTGATCCTCCTGTTCTGCTTGTGTGGAGTCTTCTGCCTCCTGGACCGGCTGTTCTTCCAGCTCTACCTGTTGCTCCGTAGGTGCTTGGGATGCTGGTTGGAGGAAGGTGAGTACGGGTACCACAACTGCACCATTGACTTGAGTCCAAGACCGAGGGAAGTCCCCGAGCACAGTACTAACCATATCTTCCCTTTCCTCTACGGGTCGATGGTCTTCTTGTTCCTCTTCAGGGTTCCTCAGTTGTTCGGGACACTTCTTCAGGTGGTCCCGGGATACAATGGCTGTGGTTTCCCCTCCGTCTTTACTGATGGTACAAACCTTCGGGTTCTCGTGGCTTGAGGGCAGTACGGTGTACGGGTCCTTCTCCCACTGGTCGTCCAACTTGTGGAGCCGTCTCTTCCTCTTCAAGACCTGCTCTCCGGGTACCAGGGGAACAGCGGGAGCATACTGGTTGTAAGTTTTCTCTTGTCTTTCCCTAGCCTGACAGAGACTTCGCTCCACGCTCTCCTGTACTCTCCGGTACTGCTGCTGCCTCTCTGTGTCCCAGTCTGTTTCTGGTGAAGTGTCCTCGGGTGTCAGGACTCCCATTTCCAGGTCAACAGGTAACTTACCAGGTCTTGCCCTCATTAGGTAAGCCGGGGTACAGTTGGTGGAACCTACCGGGATGTGGTTGTATAGGTCCACCAGATCGGGCAACTTCTCAGGCCACAGACTGCGTTCTTCCAGGGGCAACGTTTTTAGAAGATCCATTACCACCTGGTTCATTTTCTCACAAAGTCCATTAGTTTGCGGATGGTAGGGTGTCGTCCTTATCTTCCGGCAGCCATACAGATTGCAGAATTCCTGGAAGACCTCCGCTTCAAAGGCAGGTCCCTGGTCCGTCAGCACTTGGTCCGGGTACCCGTGTGGACGGCAAAAGTGCTGCTGAAAGGCTCTAGCTGCTGTTTGAGCCGTTAAGTCATTGACGGGGACGACAACCAGAAACCGGGAGTAATGATCCACGATGGTTAACGCGTAGACGTAGCCACTTCTGCTTGGGGTCAGTTTTACATGATCCAAGGCTACCAGTTCCAACGGTTGCCGGGTGACGATGGACTGCAGGGGAGTCTTCTGGCTGGCACGGTCCTTCCTTCTCAGGTTGCACGGGCCACAGTCTCTGCACCACTTCTCGATGGTTCCCCTCATGCCTACCCAGTGGAACCGCTCGCGCAGCAGGAACTCCAGCTTCTTCCACCCGAAGTGTCCAGCTCCGTCGTGGTATGCCTCCATCACCATGGCTGCGTCTCTTCGTGGCACCACTACTTGCCAGAGTAATTCATGCGTCCGGGAGTTAACCATTCTGCGGCACAACTTCCCTTTGTAAAGGAACAGTCGACTCTTCTCTGCCCATAGTTGTTTGGCTTCCTCCGGAGCGTCTGGTTCAAGGCGAGCCTCCGGCCGAGTCAGCATCTCCTTCACCAGTCGGACGGCAGGGTCGCTGTCTTGCGTTTCCGCCCAGTTGTAGTGGGGTAAGGGGTTCAACGTAGCAGCCTGCTTACTCCTTACCCGGTGGGAATACTGGATAGTCCCATGACGGTGGAACGCAGGGAGTTCAACTTCTTCCAGTCCCTCCGGATCTTCTTCTCCGTCCGGCAGGTTGGGCATCCTGGACAGGGCGTCCACGTTGGTATTGGAGCGTCCTGCCCGGTATTTGATTATGAACTCGTAGTTGGACAGACGGGCCATCCACCTCTGCTCCAGGGCACCGAGTCTTGCCGTGTCCAGGTGTGTCAACGGGTTGTTATCCGTGTACACGGTGAACCGGGAAGAAGCGAGGTAATGCTTAAAGCGCTCGGTGACTGCCCATACCACGGCCAGGAACTCTAGCTTAAATGAGCTGTAATTCTCGGGGTTCCTTTCGGTGGGTCGCAGTTTTCGGCTGGCGTAGGCGATTACTCGTTCCTTCCCCTGCTGGATCTGGGACAGTACGGCTCCTAGCCCGATGTTACTGGCGTCGGTGTAGAGGATAAAGGGCTGGCTATAATCCGGGTACGCCAGGATTTAGTCCCCCGTGAGGGCCATCTTCAGCTGGCGGAAGGACTCTTCTTCCAGCTCCTCCCATTTGAAGGGCGGCTTCTGGTTCTTGGCCTTCCGGGACTGGCCTATCAGGAGGTCCTGCATAGGTGCTGCCTTTTTGGTGAAACCGGGAATAAACCTTCGGTAGTAGCCTACCAACCCGAGGAACTGCCGCACTTCTTTTACGCTGGAGGGGCTTGGCCATTCCTTAATTGCGGTGATCTTATCAGGGTCGGGAGCCACTCCGTCAGCGCTCACCACGTGTCCCAGGTACTGCACCTTTGGTTTCAGGAGGTGACACTTGGAGGGTTTCACCTTTAGGCCGTAACTTGCCAGAGCTTCGAACACTTCCGCCAGGTGTTTCAGGTGGTCCTCATACGTCTTGGAATATACGATGACATCGTCCAGGTACAACAGGACCGTCTCGAAGTTTCTGTGGCCCAGACAACACTCCATTAGTCGTTGGAAGGTTCCCGGTGCGTTGCAGAGTCCGAACGGCATGCAGGTGAACTCGCTAAGTCCCATCGGGGTGGTGAATGCGGTCTTCTCCCGGTCCGCCTCTGCTACAGGAACCTGCCAGTACCCGCTAGTGAGATCCAAGGTAGAGAAGAAGTTAGCAGATCTTAAAGCAGCCAATGACTCCTCTATCCTTGGTAAGGGGTACGCATCCTTGTGTGTGATACGATTGATTTTCCGGTAATCTACACACATCCTCATGGTGTTGTCTTTCTTTCGGACTAAGACTAGTGGAGCTGCCCAGGGGCTACAGCTATCCCTGATCACCCCAGCCTCCTTCATGTCTCTAAGCATCCCCTTGGCGTGTTGGTAGTGGGCAGGGGGTACGGGTCGATACCTCTCTTTTATAGGAGGATGGTCTCCCGTGGGGATGTGGTGTTCTACCCCCTTGACTCGCCCGAAGTCTAACGGGTGTTTACTGAACACTCTCTCGTACTCCTGAACCACCCGATAGACTCCTTGTTTCTGGTGGGCGGGAGTGGAGTCAGTACCCAGATGTAGTTGCTGACACCAGTCCTCCATGTTTTTCTTAGAGCCGTTACCTTCCTCCGGGTGAGATGGAGGCAAGGGTTCCACAGATTGTATAGAATTTTGGTTAATGGTATATAATTTGGCTAGCGTGGCATACCGGGGCAGGTACACTTCCCTCTCCCCGATATTTATTATGCGAACGGGCACCCTCCCATGGCGTACATCAACCACCCCCCGTGCTGTCAAAATGGTGGGCCTACTGTCTGAGTAAACTGGTTCTACCATTGCCTGGTAATCTCTACCTCTCAGACCAATAGCTGCCCGGCACCAAATCATCATTTCACTTTTTGGGGGCATGGCAATAGGAAAAGGGTCACACATTCTTACGCTACCAATCTCACCGCCGGAGAGTTCCACCTGTTGCCGTCGCATCAGTGCCCGGATCTCTTTCTGGAGCACCCGCTGCTCGCCGGAGCTGGCGTTCTTGGCAACCTGCTGTAAAAGGAAAATCACCTCTGCAAGACAATTTTCAATTACATTAGTTCCTAGAGTTATTTTTGGGTGACTCTCATGTTTGTCAGTATCTACAATGATCAGTCCCTGTGCTGCCAGTTCGACTCTACCGATTTTGATGGTCACCTCTTTAAATCCGATCTGTGGCACGGGCTGGCCATTGCTGGCGATGATACTCAAGTCGTCGTCAGGGTAGCGGGTAATATCCGAGTCATTCCAGTACTGCTTAAAGAGCACGTACGGGATGGTGGTGACCTGTGACCCGGTGTCCAGTAGGGCACTCATGGGAATGCCATCCAGTACCACAGGCAAGACTGGACGTCCTCCCACATATCTGTCGCGCCAGTTCGATGGGCCTGGTGATCTTTTTCCTGGGGGTTGGCCCTCTACCCCAGGTTGTGCCCGTTTAAAGAACAGTACCTTGCCATATGTCCAGGTTGATTGCAGCGGCGGCAGATGGGTCGTCCGTCCTCGCTGTATCGGTCACTGGGTCTCTCTCTTGCCGGTGGGGTCCTCCTTGGTCGACGCCACGGGATGTCCTCCGGTCCGGATGCCAGCTGGATCTTCCCTGGGGTGGAAGCCTGTAAAGACTGCACAGTTCGGGTTAGCGCAGCAACGCTCTTAGCTAGCTCTTGGAGCTGATGGTGTAGGTCTGGAGCCGGGTCATTGTCCAAAGCCTGCGCATCAGCTCCCACAGGCCCTGCCAACAAGGGCGCCGCCTCCTGGTGGTAAGTGATAGCAGGGCGCTTGTGGGTCACAACGCCACCCGGTGCCGGTTCTCGGAGCACCCGGATGGCTCTGTCCTTGAACTGTGCAAAGCCCAGATGGGGATCCTGTAAGGCCATTGCCCGCAACTGGGTTCGGTGGGTATTACAACACAGTCCCTCTATAAACTGTTCGGTCAACAGCCTGTCCTCGTTTCCCACTCCATCAGGGTCGGTCTGCTTAATGGCCCTCAGGGCCTCTTGTAGGTTTAGTGCATAGTCCCTTATACTCTCATGCGCTCGCTGCTTGCACCCGTAGAATCTAAGCTTAATCTCGGCTGAGGTGCGGGTATCAAAGGTGTCCTTCAGCCGGGTTAGTATCCCTGCGACAGTCTTCCTCCCAGGTGGCCAGGATTTTACTTCCCTTTTGGCTGCCCCGGTTAGTTGGGCCACCAGGATGCTCACTTTTTGCTCTTCTGTGAGGGGGTACACCTGGAAGAGGCTATCCAGCTTTTCTCTAAAGTCATGCAGGGTATGTGACTCCCCTGAGTACTGGGGTAGCCAAGCTGCTCCCGGGATATAGGGCATGGTGAAGGGCATAACTGCAGCAGCGGTAGCGCTGGCGGGGGTTGAGGCAGTGAAGCTCTCCTCCGTATCCGACATCTTCCTCCCCCCTAGTGGACCGTGGCCTACCTTGCGATGATCCTCTTCCGTAGGCCGCGGCTCCGCAGTGGATCGTCAGGGTTGAGGACCTTCCGTCGCGCTCCTGTGATGTCGGCGTCTGCTGGGCTCCTTCCAGGACCTTACGCAACGTCCGGACGTGAGGCGGGGCTTCAGTTCTCGCGCGCTTTCGGAGTCCACGCCCCTCTTCTTCCCGCGCGGCGTCCTCAAGATGGCGTCCAATGGCGGGAAAACTCCACGGATAGCGGGAAGAAGGCAGAAGATGGCGCCGGATGGCGGGAAACTTCACCGATGGCGGGAAGAAGGCTGAAGACGGCGCCGGATGGCGGGAATCTTCACCACAGGTAAGTTTGAAAAGTCTCTTTTTCAGGCACGCAGTACCCGGTGGTTGCGGGCACGAAATCCTGCCGACTACGCCAAAGTTGACGCGCCCCTGGGCCTGTGTCGCGCTGCGTTGCGCACGCGGGAGCTTACCCGGAGCCAGATCTCTTGAGGGTTGTAGTCTCGTGGCGGTGACCCGGTCCGTGCCCAGGGAGTCAAACTGAGCGGCGATGTAACAGCGGTAGATGCAGGACGACTACGCCACCTGTTGAATGCAGCTATGGAGCTGCCGCTGCAGGACAGTCCGCTGAGGCCGGTGGATGGATGGTGCAGCGTAGATGGTATAACCCCCAACGGGAGGGGTATGGCCTCAGGGCAGCAGATGTGGATGATGGGGGTAGCAGGAACCACTCAGAGACGGTGCGGTGTAATTCAGGGTCTTTACTGGTAACAACGATAGACCCTCCCGGAGTACTTGCTAGTGAACGGGGCCTGGTCAGTCCTTGAGCAGATGGGATCTCCCCTGGCCAGGCGGAGTTGTAGGCCTCCCAAACTGACTGTACTCTTCTGGCTACCTTGCTAGAAGCGGATATAAGTAGCCCACGTCCCTGAGTGTACCGTGTGATGCTCACCCGTATGGCCGGTGACTCGGGGCCTTCTAATGGCTTCCGCTCCACGATGGCGGTGCTGGTCCCACGCGTGTGACCGTGCCTTCGGGTTTCTGGGCCTGAGGACCTGAAATCCCCTGCCGGTCGGCTTATGCTGCTGGGTAAGAGTTAGTCCCCACAGCCTCGGACGCCGGGTCCGGTAAGAAAGCTTCTCAGTCAGGGCGAGCTCTGCAGCTGTCAGCCCCTGACTCGTAGTAGTATTGCTTCTGCTGTTTCTTGTCTCTACTCTTCTTGACTGCTAACCCTGCTTCAGCCCCGGGTTTATATAGGGGAAGTTCTTCCCCTCCCAAGACTGGGCAGGAGGTGTGGCATGCACAGGATCCCTGACCAAAGGACCTCCCACCTGCTCTCAGACATAACATCTCTATCACTGTGGCAACCAGACCCCTGGGGTGTCACACTAACCTCAGTGCTAGGAAGGAGCGGGAGGGAATTGAGGGGGTGGTTCCTGCTAAGGCCCTGAAATAATAATAAGACAGGCAGGAGAGTCTGACGCATGGTGGCGGAAAAGCTGCAGGTGCAAATAGGGAATGTGGTCTCGTGCGAGCAACTTGTGCATGCTCGCTGTGTGTGAGTGTGCGCTTCCTAGGTACGGCGCGCTGCAGACAGTCAAAAGGGTTGCTCCCTTTCATTAAAAGTTAATCCCCGGCTGCAGGCTATTAGAAAGCAACTAACCGCGCTCTACTCACCCTACCCAGGTCTACCGGTGAGTCTCGCCGCTGCTCCCAGCCTGTGGCATTGGCCGCGACGCTGACGTTCCGTCGACAGCGCGGCAGCCGAACAGTGAGCTCAGCGGCTCTGAGCGGGGCGTTCTGTCTACAAGACCTTTTTAAGGAGCCAGCAAAAAAGTGAAGAGAAAAGAAAGCACAAAAGCACCTTGTCTTACTAAGCACTGGAAAGGGCAGCCGGCAACCGGACGTCAAAGTGGAAAAGCAGCAAGTGAGAGGCCTGTCTCTGCCTATGGCCACACCACCCTCAACATGCCCGATCTCGTCTGATCTTGGAAGCTAAGCAGGGTTGGGCCTGGTTAGTACTTGGATGGGAGACTGCCTGGGAATACCAGGTGCTGTAGGCTTTTGCTTTTTCTTACTTCCACCAGCAGGGGTCACTCTCCTCTATGCCTTTTTTCCATTCCTTTTTTCACAAGCGCACACATGCTCCTTTCTTCTTTTCATTTGCTTTCTCTCTTGCGCTATTTAATCCTTGCAAAATACCAGCATCCTTCTCATCACCGTGGGCCTCCAGCATTGTTGCTTATTTACTTTTAATACTAGGCTTCTTTTCACCAGGACCAGCGACTCCCGCATGACTGGAGGCAACCACCGCTGACCTGGAGGCAACCACCGGTAACCTGGAGGCCAGTTTACAGCACAACCCAAGCAAAACACCTTTGCAGGCCACACGACCCCCCCGAAGAGCAGCTCAAATTCACTCGCAACCATCTCACCCTCTTCCTTCATTCACTCCTGGGCGTTTCGCTCCACCCCAAGTTGCGGGTCCAGCTTGCTCTTTCTGTCACATCCCCGCGATGAACGGTTTAACCTGCAGGAGACCCTGCGCCGAGCCATTTTTAAACACATCTGATGCGGCAGGTGTTTCATTGCTCAACAAACAACACCTATAGGGACGGCACAGCCTATGCATCGGTCCTTCGGAGACCGCCCCAGAACGGCCAGAGTTCTCGTCCCCACGCGAGCCTGAGGAAGGCTGGCCGGGCGATGGGCCAAGCAGCGTCTACTGGCCATACCACCTTGGATACGTCCGATCTCGGAAGCAAAGCAGAGATGGGTTCGGAAATACTTGGTTGGGACACCTCCTGAGAACACCAGGTATTGTAGACAATTTTGATGACGTTTTGCCATCTTGCCCAGCTCGGCTAGCATTGAGTGGCGCCTTGCTGGACACCGACCTTACGTAAAGTAGAGGCTGGAAGTCCCAAGCCTCCCAAGCCCCCCAAGACCTCTAAGATAAGGACGCAACCCCGCCGCCTCTACCAGGCCTCACACCGAGCTCCTTGCCACAGCTAGGAGTGCTTATTGACCCCGCAGCCGGCCGTATGCAAATGATGGCGTTAAAAGCATCTCGCGCTGTGAAGGGGCCAGGCTTTCAGCAACTGCCCAGGGGATGGTTTTAGAGGGCGACCGCCTAACGAGGGCCAGCAGAAGTAACGTCTTCTTCTTCAAAGAACCTTGTGTAACTAACCCAATCAGACAGCTGCCCAGGAGCTAACCTCAGTGCTAGGAAGGAGCGGGAGGGAATTGAGGGGGTGGTTCCTGCTAAGGCCCTGAAATAATAATAAGAGAGGCAGGAGAGTCTGACGCATGGTGGCGGAAAAGCTGCAGGTGCAAATAGGGAATGTGGTCTCGTGCGAGCAACTTGTGCATACTCGCTGTGTGTGAGTGTGCGCTTCCTAGGTACGGCGCGCTGCAGACAGTCAAAAGGGTTGCTCCCTTTCATTAAAAGTTAATCCCCGGCTGCAGGCTATTAGAAAGCAACTAACCGCGCTCTACTCACCCTACCCAGGTCTACCGGTGAGTCTCGCCGCTGCTCCCGGCCTGTGGCATTGGCCGCGACGCTGACGTTCCGTCGACAGCGCGGCAGGCGATCAGTGAGCTCAGCGGCTCTGAGCGGGGCGTTCTGTCTACAAGACCTTTTTAAGGAGCCAGCAAAAAAGTGAAGAGAAAGGAAAGCACAAAAGCACCTTGTCTTACTAAGCACTGGAAAGGGCAGCTGGCAACCGGACGTCAAAGTAGAAAAGCAGCAAGTGAGAGGCCTGTCTCTGCCTATGGCCACACCACCCTGAACACTCCTGATCTTGTCTGATCTCGGATTATAAGCAGGGTTGGGCCTGGTTAGTACTTGGATGGGAGACCGCCTGGGAATACCAGGTGCTGTAGGCTTTTGCTTTTTCTTACTTCCACCAGCAGGGGTCACTCTCCTCTATGCCTTTTTTCCATTCCTTTTTTCACAAGCGCACACATGCTCCTTTCTTCTTTTCATTTGCTTTCTCTCTTGCGCTATTTAATCCTTGCAAAATACCAGCATCCTTCTCATCACCGTGGGCCTCCAGCATTGTTGCTTATTTACTTTTAATACTAGGCTTCTTTTCACCAGGACCAGCGACTCCCGCATGACTGGAGGCAACCACCGCTGACCTGGAGGCAACCACCGGTAACCTGGAGGCCAGTTTACAGCACAACCCAAGCAAAACACCTTTGCAGGCCACACGACCCCCCCGAAGAGCAGCTCAAATTCACTCGCAACCATCTCACCCTCTTCCTTCATTCACTCCTGGGCGTTTCGCTCCACCCCAAGTTGCGGGTCCAGCTTGCTCTTTCTGTCACATCCCCGCGATGAACGGTTTAGCCTGCAGGAGACCCTGCGCCGAGCCATTTTTAAACACATCTGATGCGGCAGGTGTTTCATTGCTCAACAAACAACACCTATAGGGACGGCACAGCCTATGCATCGGTCCTTCGGAGACCGCCCCAGAACGGCCAGAGTTCTCGTCCCCACGCGAGCCTGAGGAAGGCTGGCCGGGCGATGGGCCAAGCAGCGTCTACTGGCTATACCACCTTGGATACGTCCGATCTCAGAAGCAAAGCAGAGATGGGTTCGGAAATACTTGGTTGGGACACCTCCTGAGAACACCAGGTATTGTAGACAATTTTGATGACGTTTTGCCATCTTGCGCAGCTCGGCTAGCATTGAGTGGCGCCTTGCTGGACACCGACCTTACGTAAAGTAGAGGCTGGAATTCCCAAGCCTCCCAAGCCCCCCAAGACCTCTAAGATAAGGACGCAACCCCGCCGCCTCTACCAGGCCTCACACCGAGCTCCTTGCCACGGCTAGGAGTGCTTATTGACCCCGCAGCCGGCCGTATGCAAATGATGGCGTTAAAAGCATCTCGCGCTGTGAAGGGGCCAGGCTTTCAGCAGCTGCCCAGGGGATGGTTTTAGAGGGTGACCGCCTAACGAGGGCCAGCAGAAGTAACGTCTTCTTCTTCAAAGAAGCTTGTGTAACTAACCCAATCAGACAGCTGCCCAGGAGCTAACCTCAGTGCTAGGAAGGAGCGGGAGGGAATTGAGGGGGTGGTTCCTGCTAAGGCCCTGAAATAATAATAAGACAGGCAGGAGAGTCTGACGCATGGTGGCGGAAAAGCTGCAGGTGCAAATAGGGAATGTGGTCTCGTGCGAGCAACTTGTGCATGCTCGCTGTGTGTGAGTGTGCGCATCCTAGGTACGGCGCGCTGCAGACAGTCAAAAGGGTTGCTCCCTTTCATTAAAAGTTAATCCCCGGCTGCAGGCTATTAGAAAGCAACTAACCGCGCTCTACTCACCCTACCCAGGTCTACCGGTGAGTCTCGCCGCTGCTCCCGGCCTGTGGCATTGGCCGCGACGCTGACGTTCCGTCGACAGCGCGGCAGCCGATCAGTGAGCTCAGCGGCTGTGAGCGGGGCGTTCTGTCTACAAGACCTTTTTAAGGAGCCAGCAAAAAAGTGAAGAGAAAGGAAAGCATAAAAGCACCTTGTCTTACTAAGCACTGGAAAGGGCAGCCGGCAACCGGACGTCAAAGTAGAAAAGCAGCAAGTGAGAGGCTTGTCTCTGCCTATGGCCACACCACCCTGAACAAACCTGATCTCGTCTGATCTCCGATTATAAGCAGGGTTGGGCCTGGTTAGTACTTGGATGGGAGACCGCCTGGGAATACCAGGTGCTGTAGGCTTTTGCTTTTTCTTACTTCCACCAGCAGGGGTCACTCTCCTCTATGCCTTTTTTCCATTCCTTTTTTCACAAGCGCACATGTGGCACCCCAGGGGTCTGGTTTCCACAGTAATGTAATGTTATGTCTGAGAGCAGGTGGGAGGTCCTTTGGTCAGGGATCCTGTGCATGCCACACCTCCTGCCCAGTCTTGGGAGGGGAAGAACTTCCCCTATATAAACCCGGGGCTGAGGCAGGGTTAGGAGTAGAGAAGAAGCAGAGACAAGAAACAGTCATAGGAAGAAACAGCAGAAGCTCAGTGGGAGCAATACTACTATGAGTCAGGGGCTGGCAGCTGCAGAGCTCGCCCTGACTGAGAAGCTTTCTTACCGGACCCGGCGTCCGAGGCTGTGGGGACTAACTCTTACCCAGCAGCAGAAGCCGACCGGCAGGGGATTTCAGGTCCTCAGGCCCAGAAACCCGAAGGCAAGGTCACACGCGTGGGACCAGCACCGCCAACGTGGAGCGGAAGCCATTAGAAGGCCCCGAGTCACCGGCCATACGGGTGAGCACCACACGGCACACTCAGGGACGTGGGCTACTTATATCCGCTTCTAGCAAGGTAGCCAGAAGAGTACAGTCAGTTTGGGAGGCCTACAACTCCGCCTGGCCAGGGGAGATCCCATCTGCTCAAGGACTGACCAGGCCCCGTTCGCTAGCAAGTACTCCGGGAGGGTCTATCGTTGTTACCAGTAAAGACCCTGAATTACACCGCACCGTCTCTGAGTGGTTCCTGCTACCCCCATCTTCCACGTCGGCTGCCCTGAGGCCATACCCCTCCCGTTGGGGGTTATACTATCACGCTGCACAATTCTACATCGGCCTCAGCGGTCTGCCCTGCAGCGGCAGCTCCATAGCTGCAAATCAACGGGTGGCGTAGTCGACACTCAAATAACACCTATCAAGACTGCCACACACTGAGTTTGACTCCCTGGGCACGGACCGGGTCCCCGCCACTCGGAGACTACAACCCTCATCTGATCCGGTTCCGGGTAAGCCCCCGAGCGCGAGACGCTGCGCGACACAGCAGGCCCAGGGGCGCGTCAACTTTGGCGTAGTCGGCAGGATTTCGTGCCCGCAACCACCGGGTACTGCGTGCCTGAAAAAGAGACTTTCAAACTCACCTGTGGTGAAGATTCCCGCCATCCGGCGCCATTTTCAGCCTTCTTCCCGCCATCTGTGAAGATTCCCGCCATCCGGCGCCATCTTCAGCCTTCTTCCCGCCATCCGTGGAGTTTTCCCGCTGTTGGACGCCATCTTGAGGACGCCGCGCGGGAAGAAGAGGGGCGTGGACTCCAAAAAGCCCGCGAGAACTGAAGCCCCGCCTCACGTCCGGACGTTGCGTAAGGTCCTGGAAGGAGCCCAGCAGACGCCGACGTCACCGGAGCGCGACGGAAGGTCCTCAACCCTGACGATCCACTGCGGAGCCGCGGCCTACGGAAGAGGATCATCGCAAGGTAGGCCACGGTCCACTAGGGGGGAGAAGGATGTCGGATACGGAGGAGAGCTTCACCGCTTCAACCCCCGCCAGCGCCACCGCTGTCGCGGTCATGCCTTTCACCATGCCCTATATCCCGGGGGCAGCCTGGCTACCCCAGTACTCAGGGGAGTCACATACCCTGCAGGACTTTAGAGAAAGGCTGGATAGCCTCTTCCAGGTGTACCCCCTCACAGAAGAGCAAAAAGTGAGCATCCTGGTGGCCCAATTAACCGGAGCAGCCCGAAGGGAGGTAAAGTCCTGGCCACCTGGGGGGAGGACTGTCGCAGGGATACTAACCCGGCTGAAGGACACCTTTGATACCCGCACCTCAGCCGAGATCAAGCTTAGATTCTACGGGTGCAAACAGCGGGCCCATGAGAGTATAAGGGACTATGCCCTGAACCTACAAGAGGTCCTGAGAGCCGTTAAGCAGACCGACCCTGACGGCGTGGGAGACGAGGACAGGCTGTTGACTGAACAATTTATAGAGGGTTTATATTGCAATGCCCACCGAACCCAGTTGCGGGCAATGGCCCTACAGGACCCTCATCTGGGATTTGCACAGTTCAAGGACAGAGCCATCCGGGTGCTCCGAGAACCGGCACCGGATGGCGTTGTGACCCACAGGCGCCCAGCTATCACTTACCACCAGGAGGCGGCGCCCTTGTCGGCAGGGCCTGTAGGGGCTGATGCGCAGGCTTTGAACAATGACCCGGCTCCAGACCTGCACCATCAGGTCCAAGAGCTAGCTAAAAGCGTTGCTGCGTTAACCCGAACTGTGCAGTCTTCACAGGCTTCCACTCCAGGGAAGATCCAGCTGGCATCCGGACCGGAGAACATCCCGTGGAGTCGACCAAGGAGGACCCCACCGGCCAGAGGAAGACCCAGTGACCGGTACAACGAGGACGGACGACCCATCTGCCGCCGCTGCAATCAACCCGGACATATGGCAAGGTACTGTCCTTTAAACTGGCACAACCTGGGGGTAGAGGGCCAACCCCCAGGAAAAAGACCACAAGGCCCATCGAACTGGCGCGACAAATATGTCGGAGGGCGTCCAGTCTTGCCTGTGGTACTGGATGGCATCCCTATGAGTGCCCTACTGGACACCGGGTCACAGGTCACCACCATTCCGTACGTGCTCTTCAAGCAGTACTGGAATGACTCGGATATAACCCGCTACCCTGACGACGACTTGAGTATCATCGCCAGCAATGGTCAGCCCGTGCCACAGATCAGATTTAAAGAGGCGACCATTAAAATTGGTAGAGTCGAACTGGCAGCACAGGGACTGATTATTGTAGACATTGACAAACACGAGAGTCACCCAAAGATAACGCTAGGAACTAATGTAATTGAAAATTGTCTTGCAGAGGTGATTTTCCTTTTACAACAGGTTGCCAAGAACGCCAGCTCCGGCGAGCAGCGAGTGCTCCAGAAAGAGATCCGGGCACTGAGGCGACGGCAACAGGTGGAACTCTCCGGCGGTGAGATTGGTAGCGTAAGAATGTGTGACCCTTTCCCTATTGCCATGCCCCCAAAAAGTGAAATGATGATTTGGTGCCGGGCAGCTATTGGTCCGAGAGGTAGGGATTACCAGGCAATGGTAGAACCAGTTTACTCAGACAGTAGGCCCACCATTTTGACAGCACGGGGGGTGGTTCATGTACGCCATGGGAGGGTGCCCGTTCGCCTAATAAATATCGGGAAGAGGGAAGTATACCTACCCCGGTATGCCACGCTAGCCAAATTATATACCATCAACCAAAACTCTATACAGTCTGTGGAAGCCTTGCCTCCATCTCACCCGGAGGAAGGTAACGGCTCTAAGAAAGTAATGGAGGATTGGTGTCAGCAACTACACTTGGGAACTGACTCCACTCCCTCCCACCAGAAACAGGGAGTCTACCGGGTGGTTCAAGAGTATGAGAGAGTGTTTAGTAAACACCCGTTAGACTTCGGGCGAGTTAAGGGGGTAGAACACCGCATCCCCACGGGAGATCATCCTCCCATAAAAGAGAGGTATCGACCCGTACCTCCTGCACATTACCAACACGCCAAGGGGATGCTTAGAGACATGAAGGAGGCTGGGGTAATCCGGGATAGCTGTAGCCCCTGGGCAGCCCCACTAGTTTTAGTCAAAAAGAAAGACAACACTATGAGGATGTGTGTAGATTACCGGAAAATCAATCGTATCACACACAAGGATGCGTACCCTTTACCAAGGATAGAGGAGTCTTTGGCTGCTTTAAGATCTGCTAACTTCTTCTCTACCTTGGATCTCACTAGCGGGTACTGGCAGGTTCCTGTAGCAGAGGCGGACCGGGAGAAGACCGCATTCACCACCCCGATGGGACTTAGCGAGTTTACCTGTATGCCGTTTGGACTTTGTAACGCACCCGGAACCTTCCAACGATTAATGGAGTGCTGTCTGGGACACAAAAACTTCGAGACGGTCCTGTTGTACCTGGACGATGTCATCGTATATTCCAAGACTTATGAGGACCACCTGAAACATCTGGCGGAAGTGTTCGAAGCCCTGGCAAGTTACGGCCTGAAGGTGAAACCCTCTAAGTGTCACCTCCTGAAGCCAAAGGTGCAGTACCTGGGACACGTGGTGAGCGCTGACGGAGTGGCTCCCGACCCTGATAAGATCACCGCAATTAAGGAATGGCCAAGTCCCTCCAGTATAAAGGAAGTGCGGCAGTTCCTTGGGTTGGTAGGCTATTACCGCAGATTCATCCCCGGTTTCACCAAAAAGGCAGCTCCCATGCAGGACCTCCTGATAGGCCAGTCCCGGAAGGCCAAGAACCAGAAGCCGCCCTTCAGATGGGAGAAGTTAGAAGAAGAGTCCTTCCGCCAGCTGAAGATGGCCCTCACGGGGGATGAAATCCTGGCGTACCCCGATTACAGCCAGCCCTTTATCCTCTACACTGACGCAAGTAACATCGGGCTAGGAGCTGTGCTGTCCCAGATCCAGCAGGGGAAAGAACGAGTAATCGCTTACGCCAGCCGAAAACTGCGACCCACCGAGAGAAACCCGGAGAATTACAGCTCCTTTAAGCTAGAGTTCCTGGCAGTGGTGTGGGCAGTCACCGAACGCTTTAAGCACTACCTCGCTTCTTCCCGGTTCATCGTGTACACGGATAACAACCCGTTGACACACCTGGACACAGCAAGACTCGGTGCCCTAGAGCAGAGATGGATGGCTCGTCTGTCCAACTACGAGTTCACAATCAAATACCGGGCAGGACGCTCCAATACCAACGCGGACGCCCTGTCCAGGATGCCAAATCTACCGGACGTAGGAGAAGATCCAGAGGAACTGGAAGAAGTCGAACTCCCTGCGTTCCATCGTCATGGGACTATCCAGTGTTCCCACCGGGTAGGGAGTAAGCAAGCCGCTACGTTTAACCCCTTGCCTCACTACAACTGGGCGGAAACGCAAGACAGCGACCCTGCCGTCCGGCTGGTAAAGGAGATGCTGACTCGGCCAGAGGCTCGCCTTGACCCAGACGCTCCGGAGGAAGCCAAGCAACTGTGGGCAGAAAAGAGTAGACTGTTCCTTTACAAGGGGAAGTTGTGCCGCAGAATGGTTAACTCCCGGACGCATGAACTAATCTGGCAAATAGTGGTGCCACGAAGAGACGCAGCCATGGTGATGGAGGCATACCACGACGGGGCTGGACACTTCGGATGGAAGAAGCTGGAGTTCCTGCTGCGCGAGCGGTTCCACTGGGTAGGCATGAGGGGAACCATCGAGAGGTGGTGCAGAGACTGTGGCCCGTGCAACCTAAGAAGGAAGGACCGTGCCAGCCAGAAGACTCCCCTGCAGTCCATCGTCACCCGGCAGCCGTTGGAACTGGTAGCCTTGGATCATGTAAAACTGACCCCAAGCAGAAGTGGCTACGTCTACGCGTTAACCATCGTGGATCATTACTCCCGGTTTCTGGTTGTCGTCCCCGTCAAGGACTTAATGGCTCAAACAGCAGCTAGAGCCTTTCAGCAGCACTTTTGCCGTCCACACGGTTACCCGGACCAAGTGCTGACGGACCAGGGACCTGCCTTTGAAGCGGAGGTCTTCCAGGAATTCTGCAATCTGTATGGCTGCCGGAAGATAAGGACGACACCCTACCATCCGCAAACTAATGGACTTTGTGAGAAAATGAACCAGGTGGTAATGGATCTTCTGAAAACGTTGCCCCTGGAAGAACGCAGTCTGTGGCCTGAGAAGTTGCCCGATCTGGTGGACCTATACAACCACATCCCGGTAGGTTCCACCAACTGTACCCCGGCTTACCTAATGAGGGCGAGACCTGGTAAGTTACCTGTTGACCTGGAAATGGGAGTCCTGACACCCGAGGACACTTCACCAGAAACAGACTGGGACACAGAGAGGCAGCAGCAGTACCGGAGAGTACAGGAGAGCGTGGAGCGAAGTCTCTGTCAGGCTAGGGAAAGACAAGAGAAAACTTACAACCAGTATGCTCCCGCTGTTCCCCTGGTACCCGGAGAGCAGGTCTTGAAGAGAAAAAGACGGCTCCACAAGTTGGACGACCAGTGGGAGAAGGACCCGTACACCGTACTGCCCTCAAGCCACGACAACCCAAAGGTCTGTACCATCAGTAAAGATGGAGGGGAAACCACAACCATTGTATCCCGGGATCACCTGAAGAAGTGTCCCGAACAGCTACGGAACCCTGAAGAGGAACAAGAAGACCCTCGACCCGTAGAGGAAAGGGAAGACATGGTTAGTACTGTGCTCGGAGACTTCCCTCGGTCTTGGACTCAAGTCAATGGCGCAGTTGTGGTACCCGTACTCACCTTCCTCCAACCCGCATCCCAAGCACCTACGGAGCGACAGGTAGAGCTGGAAGAGCAGCCGGTCCAGGAGGCAGAAGACTCCACACAAGCAGAACAGGAGGATCAACCCTCTGCTTATAGTGAGCCTGCCGTACCCCTAGTGAGCCAAAGAGCCGGTAGACAGCTGCCCAGTTTACCCTTGACAGCTCCTACACCCTGTAGTTCAGGGCTAGACAGTCAGCTCCGTAGGTCCACTAGGGCCACTAGAGGCCAGTTACCCGCACGTTGGAGGATTTGAAATGTATAAGTTGTTTTATTTGTGGTTACCTGTTTTTCTTATTGCTTGTGTATAATTATGTGTTTCTAGTTGTTTATAGGAGTATTTGGTGGATTTACCGGGAATCCTGTGTACATAGTTGGAGCGTAACCCAGGACGGACTAAAGACTGTTAAGGACTCGGGGCAGAACAAACCCCTACCTGGTTACGTCTCCCTGTTTTGGTGAAATGGACACCTTGCTTTCTTCAAAGACTGCACCCGGTTACGGATATCCGTGACCACCTTTATGTGTTTCTTCTTATTGTACTATTATTGTTGTTATATCTTGTTATGTTTTTCTAAAATATGTTTAGTCCCGGAGTACTAAATTTCACTAGGGGGGAATGTGGCACCCCAGGGGTCTGGTTTCCACAGTAATGTAATGTTATGTCTGAGAGCAGGTGGGAGGTCCTTTGGTCAGGGATCCTGTGCATGCCACACCTCCTGCCCAGTCTTGGGAGGGGAAGAACTTCCCCTATATAAACCCGGGGCTGAGGCAGGGTTAGGAGTAGAGAAGAAGCAGAGACAAGAAACAGTCATAGGAAGAAACAGCAGAAGCTCAGTGGGAGCAATACTACTATGAGTCAGGGGCTGGCAGCTGCAGAGCTCGCCCTGACTGAGAAGCTTTCTTACCGGACCCGGCGTCCGAGGCTGTGGGGACTAACTCTTACCCAGCAGCAGAAGCCGACCGGCAGGGGATTTCAGGTCCTCAGGCCCAGAAACCCGAAGGCAAGGTCACACGCGTGGGACCAGCACCGCCAACGTGGAGCGGAAGCCATTAGAAGGCCCCGAGTCACCGGCCATACGGGTGAGCACCACACGGCACACTCAGGGACGTGGGCTACTTATATCCGCTTCTAGCAAGGTAGCCAGAAGAGTACAGTCAGTTTGGGAGGCCTACAACTCCGCCTGGCCAGGGGAGATCCCATCTGCTCAAGGACTGACCAGGCCCCGTTCGCTAGCAAGTACTCTGGGAGGGTCTATCGTTGTTACCAGTAAAGACCCTGAATTACACCGCACCGTCTCTGAGTGGTTCCTGCTACCCCCATCTTCCACGTCGGCTGCCCTGAGGCCATACCCCTCCCGTTGGGGGTTATACTATCACGCTGCACAATTCTACATCGGCCTCAGCGGTCTGCCCTGCAGCGGCAGCTCCATAGCTGCAAATCAACGGGTGGCGTAGTCGACACTCAAATAACACCTATCAAGACTGCCATACACTGAGTTTGACTCCCTGGGCACGGACCGGGTCCCCGCCACTCGGAGACTACAACCCTCATCTGATCCGGTTCCGGGTAAGCCCCCGAGCGCGAGACGCTGCGCGACACAGCAGGCCCAGGGGCGCGTCACACACATGCTCCTTTCTTCTTTTCATTTGCTTTCTCTCTTGCGCTATTTAATCCTTGCAAAATACCAGCATCCTTCTCATCACCGTGGGCCTCCAGCATTGTTGCTTATTTACTTTTAATACTAAGCTTCTTTTCACCAGGACCAGCGACTCCCGCATGACTGGAGGCAACCACCGCTGACCTGGAGGCAACCACCGGTAACCTGGAGGCCAGTTTACAGCACAACCCAAGCAAAACACCTTTGCAGGCCACACGACCCCCCCGAAGAGCAGCTCAAATTCACTCGCAACCATCTCACCCTCTTCCTTCATTCACTCCTGGGCGTTTCGCTCCACCCCAAGTTGCGGGTCCAGCTTGCTCTTTCTGTCACATCCCCGCGATGAACGGTTTAGCCTGCAAACAAACAACACCTATAGGGACGGCACAGCCTATGCATCGGTCCTTCGGAGACCGCCCCAGAACGGCCAGAGTTCTCGTCCCCACGCAAGCCTGAGGAAGGCTGGCCGGTCGATGGGCCAAGCAGCGTCTACTGGCCATACCACCTTGGATACGTCCGATCTCGGAAGCAAAGCAGAGATGGGTTCGGAAATACTTGGTTGGGACACCTCCTGAGAACACCAGGTATTGTAGACAATTTTGATGACGTTTTGCCATCTTGCGTAGCTCGGCTAGCATGGAGTGGCGCCTTGCTGGACACCGACCTTACGTAAAGTAGAGGATGGAAGTCCCAAGCCGCCCAAGCCCCCCAAGACCTCTAAGATAAGGACGCAACCCCGCCGCCTCTACCAGGCCTCACACCGAGCTCCTTGCCACGACTAGGAGTGCTTATTGACCCCACAGCGGGCCGTATGCAAATGATGGCGTTAAAAGCATCTCGCGCTGTGAAGGGGCCAGGCTTTCAGCAGCTGCCCAGGGGATGGTTTTAGAGGGCGACCGCCTAACGAGGGCCAGCAGAAGTAACGTCTTCTTCTTCAAAGAAGCTTGTGTAACTAACCCAATCAGACAGCTGCCCAGGAGCTAACCTCAGTGCTAGGAAGGAGCGGGAGGGAATTGAGGGGGTGGTTCCTGCTAAGGCCCTGAAATAATAATAAGACAGGCAGGAGAGTCTGACGCATGGTGGTGGAAAAGCTGCAGGTGCAAATAGGGAATGTGGTCTCGTGCGAGCAACTTGTGCATGCTCGCTGTGTGTGAGTGTGCGCTTCCTAGGTACGGCGCGCTGCAGACAGTCAAAAGGGTTGCTCCCTTTCATTAAAAGTTAATCCCCGGCTGCAGGCTATTAGAAAGCAACTAACCGCGCTCTACTCACCCTACCCAGGTCTACCGGTGAGTCTCGCCGCTGCTCCCGGCCTGTGGCATTGGCCGCGGCAGCCGATCAGTGAGCTCAGCGGCTCTGAGCGGGGCGTTCTGTCTACAAGACCTTTTTAAGGAGCCAGCAAAAAAGTGAAGAGAAAGGAAAGCACAAAAGCACCTTGTCTCACTAAGCACTGGAAAGGGCAGCCGGCAGCCGGACGTCAAAGTAGAAAAGCAGCAAGTGAGAGTCTTCTCTCTGCCTACGGCCACACCACCCTGAACACACCCGTTCTCGTCTGATCTCAGAATCTAAGCAGGGTTGGGCCTGCTTAGTACTTGGATGGGAGACCGCCTGGGAATACCAGGTGCTGTAGGCTTTTGCTTTTTCTTACTTCCACCAGCAGGGGTCACTCTCCTCTATGCCTTTTTTCCATTCCTTTTTTCACAAGCGCACACATGCTCCTTTCTTCTTTTCATTTGCTTTCTCTCTTGCGCTATTTAATCCTTGCAAAATACCAGCATCCTTCTCATCACCGTGGGCCTCCAGCATTGTTGCTTATTTACTTTTAATACTAGGCTTCTTTTCACCAGGACCAGCGACTCCCTCATGACTGGAGGCAACCACCGCTGACCTGGAGGCAACCACCGGTAACCTGGAGGCCAGTTTACAGCACAACCCAAGCAAAACACCTTTGCAGGCCACACGACCCCACCGAAGAGCAGCTCAAATTCACTCGCAACCATCTCACCCTCTTCCTTCATTCACTCCTGGGCGTTTCGCTCCACCCCAAGTTGCGGGTCCAGCTTGCTCTTTCTGTCACATCCCCGCGATGAACGGTTTAGCCTGCAGGAGACCCTGCGCCGAGCCATTTTTAAACACATCTGATGCGGCAGGTGTTTCATTGCTCAACAAACAACACCTATAGGGACGGCACAGCCTATGCATCGGTCCTTCGGAGACCGCCCCAGAACGGCCAGAGTTCTCGTCCCCACGCGAGCCTGAGGAAGGCTGGCCGGGCGATGGGCCAAGCAGCGTCTACTGGCCATACCACCTTGGATACGTCCGATCTCGGAAGCAAAGCAGAGATGGGTTCGGAAATACTTGGTTGGGACACCTCCTGAGAACACCAGGTATTGTAGACAATTTTGATGACGTTTTGCCATCTTGCCCAGCTCGGCTAGCATTGAGTGGCGCCTTGCTGGACACCGACCTTACGTAAAGTAGAGGCTGGAAGTCCCAAGCCTCCCAAGCCCCCCAAGACCTCTAAGATAAGGACGCAACCCCGCCGCCTCTACCAGGCCTCGCACCGAGCTCCTTGCCACGGCTAGGAGTGCTTATTGACCCCGCAGCCGGCCGTATGCAAATGATGGCGTTAAAAGCATCTCGCGCTGTGAAGGGGCCAGGCTTTCAGCAGATGCCCAGGGGATGGTTTTAGAGGGCGACCGCCTAACGAGGGCCAGCAGAAGTAACGTCTTCTTCTTCAAAGAAGCTTGTGTAACTAACTCAATCAGACAGCTGCCCAGGAGCTAACCTCAGTGCTAGGAAGGAGCGGGAGGGAATTGAGGGGGTGGTTCCTGCTAAGGCCCTGAAATAATAATAAGACAGGCAGGAGAGTCTGACGCATGGTGGCGGAAAAGCTGCAGGTGCAAATAGGGAATGTGGTCTCGTGCGAGCAACTTGTGCATGCTCGCTGTGTGTGAGTGTGCGCTTCCTAGGTACGGCGCGCTGCAGCCAGTCAAAAGGGTTGCTCCCTTTCATTAAAAGTTAATCCCCGGCTGCAGGCTATTAGAAAGCAACTAACCGCGCTCTACTCACCCTACCCAGGTCTACCGGTGAGTCTCGCCGCTGCTCCCGGCCTGTGGCATTGGCCGCGACGCTGACGTTCCGTCGACAGCGCGGCAGCCGATCAGTGAGCTCAGCGGCTGTGAGCGGGGCGTTCTGTCTACAAGACCTTTTTAAGGAGCCAGCAAAAAAGTGAAGAGAAAGGAAAGCACAAAAGCACCTTGTCTTACTAAGCACTGGAAAGGGCAGCCGGCAACCGGACGTCAAAGTGAAAAAGCAGCAAGTGAGAGGCCTGGCTCTGCCTACCGCCACACCACCCTGAACACGCCCGATCTTGTCTGATCTCGGAAGCTAAGCAGGGTCAGGCCTGGTTAGTACTTGGATGGGAGACCACCTGGGAAAACCAGGTGCTGTAGGCTTTTGCTTTTTCTTACTTCCACCAGCAGGGGTCACTCTCCTCTATGCCTTTTTTCCATTCCTTTTTTCACAAGCGCACACATGCTCCTTTCTTCTTTTCATTTGCTTTCTCTCTTGCGCTATTTAATCCTTCAAAATACCAGCATCCTTCTCATCACCGTGGGCCTCCAGCATTGTTGCTTATTTACTTTTAATACCAGGCTTCTTTTCACCAGGACCAGCGACTCCCGCATGACTGGAGGCAACCACCGCTGACCTGGAGGCAACCACCGGTAACCTTGAGGCCAGTTTACAGCACAACCCAAGCAAAACACCTTTGCAGGCCACACGACCCCCCCGAAGAGCAGCTCAAATTCACTCGCAACCATCTCACCCTCTTCCTTCATTCACTCCTGGGCGTTTCGCTCCACCCCAAGTTGCGGGTCCAGCTTGCTCTTTCTGTCACATCCCCGCGATGAACGGTTTAGCCTGCAGGAGACCCTGCGCCGAGCCATTTTTAAACACATCTGATGCGGCAGGTGTTTCATTGCTCAACAAACAACACCTATAGGGACGGCACAGCCTATGCATCGGTCCTTCGGAGACCGCCCCAAAACGGCCAGAGTTCTCGTCCCCACGTGAGCCTGAGGAAGGCTGGCCGGGCGATGGGCCAAGCAGCGTCTACTGGCCATACCACCTTGGATACGTCCGATCTCGGAAGCAAAGCAGAGATGGGTTCGGAAATACTTGGTTGGGACACCTCCTGAGAACACCAGGTATTGTAGTGAATTTTGATGACGTTTTGCCATCTTGCACACCTCGGCTAGCATTGAGTGGCGCCTTGCTGGACACCGACCTTACGTAAAGTAGAGGCTGGAAGTCCCAAGTCTCCCAAGCCCCCCAAGACCTCTAAGATAAGGACGCAACCCCGCCGCCTCTACCAGGCCTCACACCGAGCTCCTTGCCACGGCTAGGAGTGCTTATTGACCCCGCAGCCGGCCGTATGCAAATGATGGCGTTAAAAGCATCTCGCGCTGTGAAGGGGCCAGGCTTTCAGCAGCTGCCCAGGGGATGGTTTTAGAGGGCGACCGCCTAACGAGGGCCAGCAGAAGTAACGTCTTCTTCTTCAAAGAATCTTGTGTAACTAACCCAATCAGACAGCTGCCCAGGAGCTAACCTCAGTGCTAGGAAGGAGCGGGAGGGAATTGAGGGGGTGGTTCCTGCTAAGGCCCTGAAATAATAATAAGACAGGCAGGAGAGTCTGACGCATGGTGGCGGAAAAGCTGCAGGTGCAAATAGGGAATGTGGTTTCGTGCGAGCAACTTGTGCATGCTCGCTGTGTGTGAGTGTGCGCTTCCTAGGTACGGCGCGCTGCAGACAGTCAAAAGGGTTGCTCCCTTTCATTAAAAGTTAATCCCCGGCTGCAGGCTATTAGAAAGCAACTAACCGCGCTCTACTCACCCTACCCAGGTCTACCGGTGAGTCTCGCCGCTGCTCCCGGCCTGTGGCATTGGCCGCGACGCTGACGTTCCGTCGACAGCGCGGCAGCCGATCAGTGAGCTCAGCGGCTGTGAGCGGGGCGTTCTGTCTACAAGACCTTTTTAAGGAGCCAGCAAAAAAGTGAAGAGAAAGGAAAGCACAAAAGCACCTTGTCTTACTAAGCACTGGAAAGGGCAGCCGGCAGCCGGACGTCAAAGTGGAAAAGCAGCAAGTGAGAGGCCTGTCTCTGCCTACGGCCACACCACCCTGAACACGCCCGATCTTGTCTGATCTTGGAAGCCAAGCAGGGTCAGGCCTGGTTAGTACTTGGATGGGAGACTGCCTGGGAATACCAGGTGCTGTAGGCTTTTGCTTTTTCTTACTTCCACCAGCAGGGGTCACTCTCCTCTATGCCTTTTTTCCATTCCTTTTTTCACAAGCGCACACATGCTCCTTTCTTCTTTTCATTTGCTTTCTCTCTTGCGCTATTTAATCCTTGCAAAATACCAGCATCCTTCTCATCACCGTGGGCCTCCAGCATTGTTGCTTATTTACTTTTAATACTAGGCTTCTTTTCACCAGGACCAGCGACTCCCGCATAACTGGAGGCAACCACCGCTGACCTGGAGGCAACCACCGGTAACCTGGAGGCCAGTTTACAGCACAACCCAAGCAAAACACCTTTGCAGGCCACACGACCCCCCCCCCGAAGAGCAGCTCAAATTCACTCGCAACCATCTCACCCTCTTCCTTCATTCACTCCTGGGCGTTTCGCTCCACCCCAAGTTGCGGGTCCAGCTTGCTCTTTCTGTCACATCCCCGCGATGAACGGTTTAGCCTGCAGGAGACCCTGCGCCGAGCCATTTTTAAACACATATGATGCGGCAGGTGTTTCATTGCTCAACAAACAACACCTATAGGGACGGCACAGCCTATGCATCGGTCCTTCGGAGACCGCCCCAGAACGGCCAGAGTTCTCGTCCCCACGCGAGCCTGAGGAAGGCTGGCCGGGCGATGGGCCAAGCAGCGTCTACTGGCCATACCACCTTGGATATGTCTGATCTCGGAAGCAAAGCAGAGATGGGTTCGGAAATACTTGGTTGGGACACCTCCTGAGAACACCAGGTATTGTAGACAATTTTGATGACGTTTTGCCATCTTGCCCAGCTCGGCTAGCATGGAGTGGCGCCTTGCTGGACACCGACCTTACGTAAAGTAGAGGCTGGAAGTCCCAAGCCTCCCAAGCCCCCCAAGACCTCTAAGATAAGGACGCAACCCCGCCGCCTCTACCAGGCCTCACACCGAGCTCCTTGCCACGGCTAGGAGTGCTTATTGACCCCGCAGCCGGCCGTATGCAAATGATGGCGTTAAAAGCATCTCGCGCTGTGAAGGGGCCAGGCTTTCAGCAGCTGCCCAGGGGATGGTTTTAGAGGGCGACCGCCTAACGAGGGCCAGCAGAAGTAACGTCTTCTTCTTCAAAGAATCTTGTGTAACTAACCCAATCAGACAGCTGCCCAGGAGCTAACCTCAGTGCTAGGAAGGAGCGGGAGGGAATTGAGGGGGTGGTTCCTGCTAAGGCCCTGAAATAATAATAAGACAGGCAGGAGAGTCTGACGCATGGTGGCGGAAAAGCTGCAGGTGCAAATAGGGAATGTGGTCTCGTGCGAGCAACTTGTGCATGCTCGCTGTGTGTGAGTGTGCGCTTCCTAGGTACGGCGCGCTGCAGACAGTCAAAAGGGTTGCTCCCTTTCATTAAAAGTTAATCTAGAAAGCAACTAACCGCGCTCTACTCACCCTACCCAGGTCTACCGGTGAGTCTCGCCGCTGCTCCCGGCCTGTGGCATTGGCCGCGACGCTTACGTTCCGTCAACAGCGCGGCAGCCGATCAGTGAGCTCAGTGGCTCTGAGCGGGGCGTTCTGTCTACAAGACCTTTTTAAGGAGCCAGCAAAAAAGTGAAGAGAAAGGAAAGCACAAAAGCACCTTGTCTCACTAAGCACTGGAAAGGGCAGCCGGCAACCGGACGTCAAAGTAGAAAAGCAGCAAGTGAGAGGCCTGTCTCTGCCTACGGCCACACCACCCTGAACACGCCCTATCTCGTCTGATCTCAGAAGCTAAGCAGGGTCAGGCCTGGTTAGTACTTGGATGGGAGAACACCTGGGAATACCAGGTACTGTAGGCTTCTACTTTTTCTTACTTCCACAAGCAGGGGTCACTCTCCTCTATGCCTTTTTTCCATTCCTTTTTTCACAAGCGCACACATGCTCCTTTCTTCTTTTCATTTGCTTTCTCTCTTGCGCTATTTAATCCTTGCAAAATACCAGCATCCTTCTCATCACCGTGGGCCTCCAGCATTGTTGCTTATTTACTTTTAATACTAGGCTTCTTTTCACCAGGACCAGCGACTCCCGGCTGACTGGAGGCAACCACCGCTGACCTGGAGGCAACCACCGGTAACCTGGAGGCCAGTTTACAGCACAACCCAAGCAAAACACCTTTGGAGGCCACACCACCCCCCCAAAGAGCAGCTCAAATTCACTCTCAACCATCTCACCCTCTTCCTTCATTCACTCCTGGGCGTTTCGCTCCACCCCTAGTTGCGGGTCCAGCTTGCTCTTTCTGTCACATCCCCGCGATGAACGGTTTAGCCTGCAGGAGACCCTGCGCCGAGTCATTTTTAAACACATCTGATGCGGCAGGTGTTTCATTGCTCAACAAACAACACCTATAGGGACGGCACAGCCTATGCATCGGTCCTTCGGAGACCGCCCCACGCGAGCCTGAGGAAGGCTGGCCGGGCGATGGGCCAAGCAGCGTCTACTGGCCATACCACCTTGGATACGTCCGATCTCGGAAGCAAAGCAGAGATGGGTTCGGAAATACTTGGTTGGGACACCTCCTGAGAACACCAGGTATTGTAGACAATTTTGATGACGTTTTGCCATCTTGCCCAGCTCGGCTAGCATTGAGTGGCGCCTTGCTGGACACCGACCTTACGTAAAGTAGAGGCTGGAAGTCCCAAGCCTCCCAAGCCCCCCAAGACCTCTAAGATAAGGACGCAACCCCGCCGCCTCTACCAGGCCTCACACCGAGCTCCTTGCCACGGCTAGGAGTGCTTATTGACCCCGCAGCCGGCCGTATGCAAATGATGGCGTTAAAAGCATCTCGCGCTGTGAAGGGGCCAGGCTTTCAGCAGCTGCCCAGGGGATGGTTTTAGAGGGCGACCGCCTAACGAGGGCCAGCAGAAGTAACGTCTTCTTCTTCAAAGAAGCTTGTGTAACTAACCCAATCAGACAGCTGCCCAGGAGCTAACCTCAGTGCTAGGAAGGAGCGGGAGGGAATTGAGGGGGTGGTTCCTGCTAAGGCCCTGAAATAATAATAAGACAGGCAGGAGAGTCTGACGCATGGTGGCGGAAAAGCTGCAGGTGCAAATAGGGAATGTGGTCTCGTGCGAGCAACTTGTGCATGCTCGCTGTGTGTGAGTGTGCGCTTCCTAGGTACGGCGCGCTGCAGACAGTCAAAAGGGTTGCTCCCTTTCATTAAAAGTTAATCCCCGGCTGCAGGCTATTAGAAAGCAACTAACCGCGCTCTACTCACCCTACCCAGGTCTACCGGTGAGTCTCGCCGCTGCTCCCGGCCTGTGGCATTGGCCGCGACGCTGACGTTCCGTCGACAGCGCGGCAGCCGATCAGTGAGCTCAGCGGCTCTGAGCGGGGCGTTCTGTCTACAAGACCTTTTTAAGGAGCCAGCAAAAAAGTGAAGAGAAAGGAAAGCACAAAAGCACCTTGTCTCACTAAGCACTGGAAAGGGCAGCCGGCAACCGGACGTCAAAGTAGAAAAGCAGCAAGTGAGAGGCCTGTCTCTGCCTATGGCCACACCACCCTGAACACACCTGATCTCGTCTGATCTCGGAATATAAGCAGGGTTGGGCCTGGTTAGTACTTGGATGGGAGACCGCCTGGGAATACCAGGTGCTGTAGGCTTTTGCTTTTTCTTACTTCCACCAGCAGGGGTCACTCTCCTCTATGCCTTTTTTCCATTCCTTTTTTCACAAGCGCACACATGCTCCTTTCTTCTTTTCATTTGCTTTCTCTCTTGCGCTATTTAATCCTTGCAAAATACCAGCATCCTTCTCATCACCGTGGACCTCCAGCATTGTTGCTTATTTACTTTTAATACTAGGCTTCTTTTCACCAGGACCAGCGACTCCCGCATGACTGGAGGCAACCACCGCTGACCTGGAGGCAACCACCGGTAACCTGGAGGCCAGTTTACAGCACAACCCAAGCAAAACACCTTTGCAGGCCACACAACCCCCCCGAAGAGCAGCTCAAATTCACTCGCAACCATCTCACCCTCTTCCTTCATTCACTCCTGGGCGTTTCGCTCCACCCCAAGTTGCGGGTCCAGCTTGCTCTTTCTGTCACATCCCCGCGATGAACGGTTTAGCCTGCAGGAGACCCTGCGCCGAGCCATTTTTAAACACATCTGATGCGGCAGGTGTTTCATTGCTCAACAAACAACACCTATAGGGACGGCACAGCCTATGCATCGGTCCTTCGGAGACCGCCCCAGAACAGCCAGAGTTCTCGTCCCCACGCGAGCCTGAGGAAGGCTGGCCGGGCGATGGGCCAAGCAGCGTCTACTGGCCATACCACCTTGGATACGTCCGATCTCGGAAGCAAAGCAGAGATGGGTTCGGAAATACTTGGTTGGGACACCTCCTGAGAACACCAGGTATTGTAGACAATTTTGATGACGTTTTGCCATCTTGCCCAGCTCGGCTAACATTGAGTGGCGCCTTGCTGGACACCGACCTTACGTAAAGTAGAGGCTGGAAGTCCCAAGCCTCCCAAGCCCCCCAAGACCTCTAAGATAAGGACGCAACCCCGCCGCCTCTACCAGGCCTCACACCGAGCTCCTTGCCACGGCTAGGAGTGCTTATTGACCCCGCAGCCGGCCGTATGCAAATGATGGCGTTAAAAGCATCTCGCGCTGTGAAGGGGCCAGGCTTTCAGCAGCTGCCCAGGGGATGGTTTTAGAGGGCGACCGCCTAACGAGGGCCAGCAGAAGTAACGTCTTCTTCTTCAAAGAAGCTTGTGTAACTAACCCAATCAGACAGCTGCCCAGGAGCTAACCTCAGTGCTAGGAAGGAGCGGGAGGGAATTGAGGGGGTGGTTCCTGCTAAGGCCCTGAAATAATAATAAGACAGGCAGGAGAGTCTGACGCATGGTGGCGGAAAAGCTGCAGGTGCAAATAGGGAATGTGGTCTCGTGCGAGCAACTTGTGCATGCTCGCTGTGTGTGAGTGTGCGCTTCCTAGGTACGGCGCGCTGCAGACAGTCAAAAGGGTTGCTCCCTTTCATTAAAAGTTAATCCCCGGCTGCAGGCTATTAGAAAGCAACTAACCGCGCTCTACTCACCCTACCCAGGTCTACCGGTGAGTCTCGCCGCTGCTCCCGGCCTGTGGCATTGGCCGCGACGCTGACGTTCCGTCGACAGCGCGGCAGCCGATCAGTGAGCTCAGCGGCTCTGAGCGGGGCGTTCTGTCTACAAGACCTTTTTAAGGAGCCAGCAAAAAAGTGAAGAGAAAGGAAAGCACAAAAGCACCTTGTCTCACTAAGCACTGGAAAGGGCAGCCGGCAACCGGACGTCAAAGTAGAAAAGCAGCAAGTGAGAGGCCTGTCTCTGCCTATGGCCACACCACCCTGAACACACCTGATCTCGTCTGATCTCGGAATATAAGCAGGGTTGGGCCTGGTTAGTACTTGGATGGGAGACCGCCTGGGAATACCAGGTGCTGTAGGCTTTTGCTTTTTCTTACTTCCACCAGCAGGGGTCACTCTCCTCTATGCCTTTTTTCCATTCCTTTTTTCACAAGCGCACACATGCTCCTTTCTTCTTTTCATTTGCTTTCTCTCTTGCGCTATTTAATCCTTGCAAAATACCAGCATCCTTCTCATCACCGTGGACCTCCAGCATTGTTGCTTATTTACTTTTAATACTAGGCTTCTTTTCACCAGGACCAGCGACTCCCGCATGACTGGAGGCAACCACCGCTGAACTGGAGGCAACCACCGGTAACCTGGAGGCCAGTTTACAGCACAACCCAAGCAAAACACCTTTGCAGGCCACACAACCCCCCCGAAGAGCAGCTCAAATTCACTCGCAACCATCTCACCCTCTTCCTTCATTCACTCCTGGGCGTTTCGCTCCACCCCAAGTTGCGGGTCCAGCTTGCTCTTTCTGTCACATCCCCGCGATGAACGGTTTAGCCTGCAGGAGACCCTGCGCCGAGCCATTTTTAAACACATCTGATGCGGCAGGTGTTTCATTGCTCAACAAACAACACCTATAGGGACGGCACAGCCTATGCATCGGTCCTTCGGAGACCGCCCCAGAACAGCCAGAGTTCTCGTCCCCACGCGAGCCTGAGGAAGGCTGGCCGGGCGATGGGCCAAGCAGCGTCTACTGGCCATACCACCTTGGATACGTCCGATCTCGGAAGCAAAGCAGAGATGGGTTCGGAAATACTTGGTTGGGACACCTCCTGAGAACACCAGGTATTGTAGACAATTTTGATGACGTTTTGCCATCTTGCCCAGCTCGGCTAACATTGAGTGGCGCCTTGCTGGACACCGACCTTACGTAAAGTAGAGGCTGGAAGTCCCAAGCCTCCCAAGCCCCCCAAGACCTCTAAGATAAGGACGCAACCCCGCCGCCTCTACCAGGCCTCACACCGAGCTCCTTGCCACGGCTAGGAGTGCTTATTGACCCCGCAGCCGGCCGTATGCAAATGATGGCGTTAAAAGCATCTCGCGCTGTGAAGGGGCCAGGCTTTCAGCAGCTGCTCAGGGGATGGTTTTAGAGGGCGACCGCCTAACGAGGGCCAGCAGAAGTAACGTCTTCTTCTTCAAAGAAGCTTGTGTAACTAACCCAATCAGACAGCTGCCCAGGAGCTAACCTCAGTGCTAGGAAGGAGCGGGAGGGAATTGAGGGGGTGGTTCCTGCTAAGGCCCTGAAATAATAATAAGAGAGGCAGGAGAGTCTGACGCATGGTGGCGGAAAAGCTGCAGGTGCAAATAGGGAATGTGGTCTCGTGCGAGCAACTTGTGCATGCTCGCTGTGTGTGAGTGTGCGCTTCCTAGGTACGGCGCGCTGCAGACAGTCAAAAGGGTTGCTCCCTTTCATTAAAAGTTAATCCCCGGCTGCAGGCTATTAGAAAGCAACTAACCGCGCTCTACTCACCCTACCCAGGTCTACCGGTGAGTCTCGCCGCTGCTCCCGGCCTGTGGCATTGGCCGCGACGCTGACGTTCCGTCGACAGCGCGGCAGCCGATCAGTGAGCTCAGCGGCTCTGAGCGGGGCGTTCTGTCTACAAGACCTTTTTAAGGAGCCAGCAAGAAAGTGAAGAGAAAGGAAAGCACAAAAGCACCTTGTCTTACTAAGCACTGGAAAGGGCAACCGGTAACCGGACGTCAAAGTGGAAAAGCAGCAAGTGAGAGGCCTGTCTCTGCCTACGGCCACACCACCCTGAACACGCCCGATCTCATCTGATCTCGTAAGCTAAGCAGGGTTGGGCCTTGCTAGTACTTGGATGGGAGACCACC